>NW_015555741.1:1439455-1446990 GCF_001515605.1 Sinocyclocheilus anshuiensis | reverse complement strand
GTGTGTGTGTATATATATATATATATATATATATATATACACACACCCCCACACCCCAACCCTGTTTAAACCTGTTTTGTAAAACCCTACAAGGTTCGGCTAAGGTCATGAGTAATCCTGTTTGCTTGAGTGACTTGTGTTGAATGATCTCAGAACGCTACTAATGCTGCCTGATCCAATATGGCCGCCAGGAGTGATTTGAGTTCTCACCGTCATGCTCCTCTTCAGCGTAACTCTCAAACTCATTACTCTGTTCCTCATGATACTCCCTCCTTCTCTCATCTGCAGCCAGTCTCTGTCTCTGTTCAGCTAATAAGACAACAAAATGTGAGAGGAAGAAAATGAGGAAATAAAAACAGAAATATGCTCAAACAACACGAACCAAGGTATGAAAACGTTCACAAATGATTCAGAATAACTTTTAGCATAGTAAGCAGACCAGTTTTTTATTGTATCATAGTTTTTATTATGCCATACTTTAACTTAATGCAGTTTATCCTCACTTCATGATATGAATTATGAAATATAATGTCTTTTCAGTTTCACTGTGCTAAATAGTATTCATTAATAAAGACCGTTTGTTATTACATCACTGTTTGTATTACATAATAGGATCACCTGATTTGGTGTGACAGCAGCAGTGAATTATAAAACACCAAAGCTGCATACTAATTAATTTTATTTCATTCCAAGTCCAAAAGGAGCTATTTATGATTCCACTTAGGATGTTCCACACAAAAGAAAGTCCTCTTGTCCTGATCTTCACCTCACCATTTAAATACATAGTCATAATTTCTCCCAGGTGAGTCAAACATCATTTCTGGTGAGCCCATAACCATAAACTAACAATCTCAGTCCAGGTCGAAGCTGCAGCAGCCGAGCCCCTCCTCCAGCACTGGCAGGAGCTGAAGACTGAAGGCTGGTTTCTCCAGCCTGCCCTGTGGTTCCTGCTATCTGCCGTCCTTACATTCCTCAGCTGGCTCAAAATGCAGCACCTGTGTGACCAGTGCTAGCCGCTACTAAAAAAGGCTCTTTATTACCGTTTTACACTAGCAAGCCTGACCAAAAAGTCCTAGAAGCCACAAAAGTGATGTGATTGATGAAAATTTATTTTGCAAGACTTCAAATTGTGAATTTTTTTATGTTTAAGAGTTTGTGGTCAGTAAGATTTTTGTAATGTTTTAAAAAGAAGTCTCTTTTGCTCACTAACGCTGCATTTATTTGATCAAAAATACAGTAAAAACAGTAATATTTTGAAATATTATTATATTTTAAAATAACTGTTTTTTTAGTTTAATATACTTTAAAATGTATTTATTTATTCATATTTTAATTTATTTCTGTGATGCAAAGCTGAATTTTTTATCAGTTTTATGGCTTTATATTTTTGTGGAAACTGATCATTTTTCAGATTTTTGTTTTTTTTTGATGAATAGAAGTTGAATGCATCCTTGCTGAATAAAATAAGTGATTTCTTTCAAAATCTGACGGTAAACATTTGAATGCTTTATAATGTTTCTAGATATACATTTTTATTATGTATTATTATTCATATAAAATCCCCAGTTGTACTCATTTATTCTGTCTAAATCAAACATTCTGGATTGTCCATTGTAGTTGACAATTGCTCAAGGGGTTGCACTTGAATTGAGTTTTTACTCAAGCACAAATAGCCTCACCGTTTATCTCATCTTGAGTTTTCACAGCCCTCTTGCCTCGGCGTTTGAAGAAGCTGGAGGCATCTGCCTCTGGCATGAAAACCTTTCTCAGTGTTCCTTTGGTGATGAAAAACATTGATGAGGGGGAAGAACTCTTGAGAAAGATCTACAGCATCATTGTGAATTTTTGGTCACCTTGAGGATTGGCTGCCTTCTTATCTGACACAGCGGCGCTGTCGGCTCCATAGAACACTGTAACAGAGGAAGCACGGTTGAGGTAAGTCCAAAAGATTTGCTACCCTTTCCAGGGACTGTTAGACCTGTGGTTCCCCACATTGGTAAATCAACACTTCCCTTGGTCAGTACAGTAAACCACGGTCTGGTTACTTACAGGTGATGACGGACAAAACAACCAGACAGGTGAGAAGAAGAGGTCGAGTCCAGGACATTTTTAGATTTAGCTGAGCAAGAGCAAAGAAAAAGCGGCTGATGTTCTCAGGGACGTCCTGCCTGAGATTGGGCTTGTGATCGTGAGAGCAGTGAATGGAATTTGACCAGGAGGGTGAAGGAGGGGTGGAGTCTTGGGAATGTGTTGCTTTTGGGGTGGGGGTGGCACCGGAAAGAAAAGGTGGCAGGGATCAAGCTCTGTGGGATCTCGCTTGAAACGATCATATGATATGGGAAGGGTGCAGTGTTTTTTTTGTTTGTTTGTTTGTTTTTATGGCCTAATGACATTTTACTGGCATTAGTGCATTGGGAATTTATTAATAACACTCTATTTTACAGGGTTTAACACTTTACAATAAGGTTCCATTTGTTAACATTAGTAAACTACATTAGTTAACATGAACTAACAATGAGAAATACTTGTAACGCATTTATTTAGCTCAGTTCATATTAATTACAACATTTACTAATACATTATTAAAATAACATTTTTTATTTGTTAATATTTATTAATGGACTTAATCTAACATGAACTAACAATAAACAGTTATTTTTTTATTAATTAACGTTAACCAGGATTAATAAAACTAACAAATGTATTGCTCATTGTTAGTTAATGTTAGTTAATGCATTAATTAATGTAAACTAATTAACCTTATTGTAAAGTGTTACCAAAATATGCAAGTTAAGGGCATTTTGTGGCATTAGAATTTTATTTATAATTTAATATTTTTTCTTTTTTAGAATACATTGCTTCCTCACAAAAAAAGGTTATGGGGGCACTTAATTAAATTTTTTTTAAATTGTTTAAAACTTTACACAGAAAAGGTTAGTATGTAGTTTTCAAATTAAAATCATGTTAACATTATTTGCATGATGTGGCATAATCCTAATTATTATAAAAATAAATAAATAATAATAATTTGTTTTCTTTACAAAAAATGAAATTGCCATAAGGTAGGCACTTACAATGGATTTTTTTGGAAGGTTTACATGCAGAAATATGACATTTATAATTTTAAAAAAGCACTTACATTAATTCTTCTGTTAAAACATGTATTATTCATAAAGTTATAATTTTTACAGTCAGTTTAGGGATTTAGGCATTATGTGGAACCATAATTGTAAAATTGGCTATAAGTTTAGCTAGAAAAGGTTAGCAAGTGATTTTTCACAAAAACCAATCATGTTAACACATATTTTTTGTTACATCTTGTGGATATTGAAACCGTGAATATTTTAATGTTAACTGATTACGTTGGCTGCAGTAGCACAAAAAAAATAATTTTAAATTGTTTTATTTACAAAACATTTATTTACAACCTTACAGTAAGATACTTTGAATAGAAGTGAATGAGGCCAATATTTGTAGGGTGTAAATGCAGAAATGTGAAGCTTATAATTGTATAAAAGCAAAAAAGTATTCTTGTTTTTTTTTGTTGTTGTTGTTGTTTTAGGCATTACCTTGTCATTGCAAGTTGTAAAATTGGATATAACTTAACATATAACAGGTACAGATTTTTTTAATTTTTTTGTGATAATTAGCATCATGACACAAATGAATACTTATATTCCAAAAATGAAAATATTAACTTTTCAGCAAATCATTTCGAGACATGTTTCTGGCCTCAGAGGTCCAAAATATGTAGAGTGCTTTGCACCTGAGGGGTGTGATCCAACACAAGGGGCTCCTCTCATGCCTCAAGCCCCAGGCTGGAGCAAACGTCTGCGGTTCTGTGTTTACTTAGGGATTTGTTCTTTTAAGCTGGAGTCTGGCCAGTGGTAGGATGCAGTGAATGATGAAATTGAATGAAGAGGGCCTCTTTCCGAGAGCCTGGGGCCCGGAGAAACTGAGATGTGAGAATATGTAAAGGAAAGACTTAGAAAGAGACATACAGTGTGTGTATGTGGTTGACTGGATGACAGAGAGAAGAGTTTTGAAGACGCTGCCAGAATGTGTCGCACATGCCTGCTTAAAATATTCCTCAGCGGACAGTCGTAAACATGCCAAAACTGCTGCCTTTTTCTGTCCCTCAGAGTCAAGGCTGTGTCACTGGATAATCTTTCAAGTTGTTGAAGCATTATAGACTTTGTGGAAGCACAATACATTTAAAATAGACTTTAAATGGTTATTGAATCTTTGTTGTCAGGGTATTTTGGTCACTGAATTAATAAAAAATGCAAATAACATTTGATTAGGACTAATTGTGCCAACAATCACAGTCATTCACTGTCTGTCCTGGAGGGAGCGCCAACTCTCTAGATTTACCTGCTTCTTTATTAGAATCTGTTGCAAAAAAATATATCAAAACAGCATAAATAACAATAATGCAACAACTTTTTTTATCAACAACTAATGAAAAAAATTATGCAAGATGCATAATTTGGAACATTTACTCAAATATGAGGACATTTCTGTAAAACAGGGTCATTTTAGTATCATTACTGTTATAGTTTTAATTAATATTTTGAATTAGTTCTTATTTTTAAATTTAGTGAGTTTTGGTAGTTTTGCCAATTTTTTGTAATTTGGCTTCTCGTGTACATCTTGTTTTAAGCATGCAAGTTTAAATATTTTTCATCTTAAAAAGAATGGGAAAATGCTGATTAAATGTTTTTGTATTGTAGTTGCACCACAAGCTGAAACATTTTAATGCATCTCTTTGGTCACGAAGGTATTTTGTGAATGTGTTTGTGACTGATTAATTAAAGAGTTTGAATTTGACTGTTATTAATTAATCATTTTTGCTGCTGAAATGCTACATAAATTCAAAAATAGCAATACTATTGAGAAATTTATATTAAAGTGACATATAGACAGGTGATATTTGAGACGCGTTGATCTTCGGTTATAATTAAATTTGATCGACCAAACACTGCAAATTAATAACTTTGCTTAGACATATTATTTGGATTTAATTTATGACAAAAAGTAGCTAAGATTGCCTTTCTTCCTACAGAAGAGTTGAGCTGCAGGACTGTTGTTAATATGTGTTATGCCATCAGCACTGCTGTCAGTGTATTTGCAGGGCTCTCTACTTATAAAACTGTTGTAAATGGATGTGGGAACATTTTCTGCCTCTTGTGCAATCATGTCAACTTTTGGAATAGTTTGTCTTTCTCAGCTTTAGGCATCCTTGCATGCATATGATCTGGAAATGTCCTGGACATACTGTGCATTTTGTAGCATTTACACAAATACAACTACCAAGATACTACACAAGACGATGCACACATTCTCAAACACGCATTCAAAAAAGGAATCTGTTTTATTTGAGGAAAAAATGTTTGAAATGTAAATTTTAACATGAATTAGCATTATGTTTTTTCTCAGTGTGGGACATTTAACTTGCACATTTAAGCAGCTGTAACACCCCACAGTTACCCTGAAACTGTCATAATTGTCTAGCCTTTAAAACCGAGGCTAGCCTTTAAAAATGTACATGGATTTACAGAGTTCTGCAACAATGAAGATTGATTTGTTTTGACATAAAACTAAATGTAGCTGCTATGTAGAAAATTTGGCAAGGAAAAATTTCACATGCATCTCACAAGCGGCCCATCTATCTATCTGTATGTCTGTCTGTCTATCTGTCTGTCTGTCTATCTGTCTGTCTGTCTGTCTGTCTGTCTATCGTTCTATCTGTCTATCTGTCTGTCTGTCTGTCTGTCTGTCTATCGTTCTATTGGTCTATCTGTCTATCGTTCTATCTATCGTTCTGTCTATGTCTGTCTGTCTATCTATCTGTTTAGATCTCTGTTTTCTTCCGGCTTCGCTACCGTTCGGACGTTCTTGCTTACTGCTCTGCGCTTTGCTCCCTATTTCTGTACTTTTCTCTGATTTTTCTAAGATTTTTACTTCAGCAGATCAGCACAGTGCTCAAACAACATATTTTTGGCACAAACACTAAAACTAAAAACTCTTTGGGACTAGAATAATACCACGAAAAATAAGACTTTTGCCTCCCACTGCCAGCAGCTTACATTCTGGAGAAGGGAAAACACAGCTGCCCACATTCAAACAGAAGAGAAAGAAAATGCCTCCTGTTGAATCTACTTGCTGCATGAACTACTGCAAACTTCTACAAAGGATTGCTGTTCTTGAAACAAAGTTACTTGCTGGACTTCCAAACAGGCAGAACACTCAGCAGACCGTCATCATGGACCCACTCAGCATACAGCCGGTGAGTCCCATGAATCTAGTCAATCTCAACAGTTTATACCAAGTGTAGAGGAACAAGCCGAAACTGATTGTCACACTAATCGATGGCACAAACAGGGAGCGAGACCCAAAGGCAGTAGAGACATCAGATTGTCACGAGTTTCTCGTATTGCGGCCGTAGCATCCTCTACCCCAGATTCGGCTATGACAAGGCTTATGAATACTGGTATTCTACCGCCCCCTATACATCTTGAGAACAGATTTGAAGCATTAATGAATGCGGGTGAGGAATCCCCAAATGTGATTAAACATGGATCGGATCAGCCAGCAGCTAACATCGCTACTAACAGATGCTCAAGGTCGAGCAGACAGCGGCTTTCAGCTCAGAGCGCAGCCGAGCCCAGGACTCTGATAGTGGGCGACTCCATTATCAGAAACATCAGTAGCAGAAATTCAGCAACTTTCTGCTTTCCTCAAGCAACAGTTTCTGATTTCAACAAGGAACTTTGGAAAATTCTAATGAAGCACAAGACTGCAAATCGAATCATCATCCATGTGGGGAAGAATGATATTCGGAAAGAGCAGTCAGAACTCCTCAAGAAGGACTTCAGTGAACTCTTTGAAACACTTCGAAGACTTAAAGTTCAGTCGTTCATCAGTGGGCCACTCCCAGCAAGAGGAACTAATATGTTTTCACGTTTGCTTGGGCTGAACACATGGCTACAAAGAATCTGCAGCTTAAAAGGAGTCAATTTCATCGATAACTTCAATCTTTTCTGGGGCCATAGACAACTGTTTAAACTGGATGGCCTCCACCTAAACAAACTTGGTGCAAGAGTGCTAAAGGACAACATCTACTTCTCCATCCGTCATCCTTCAGTAGTGTGTGCCAAACTACTCAACCTGAATGGCACACACACACCTGGACAGAGTATGAGTGACCACAGGACTTCATATCAGCTTCCGAGTCATCATGTGGTTGACACATCCCACAAGGACACTGATAACACCACGCAGCCACAACAAGCACTGCTCATGGACACCATCACGGCTGAGCCCTGCCCACAGAGCTCATCACAGACAGACTGTGACGTATCAGAACAGCTCCAAGACTCAGCACCCAAGGACGACTTTTTGGAAAACAGCCAGGGAAGCCAGGACAATGTATTTCAGCCACCGGAAACACCAGAGACACAGCCCATCTCACCAGACACATTATCCCTCTCTCCAGCATCTCCACTTCTAAGCTTCTCACAGAAAATGGAGGA
>NW_015555741.1:1435286-1435439 GCF_001515605.1 Sinocyclocheilus anshuiensis | reverse complement strand
GGTCCTTACAGTCCTTACACTGGCTTCCAGTTATATTTAGGATTGATTTTAAAGTACTTTTACTCGTTTACAATGGCCTAAAATACATTGCAGATATGCTCACTGAATATAAACCTAACAGACCACTCAGATCATTAGGATCGAGTCAGTTAG
>NW_015555741.1:1434801-1435162 GCF_001515605.1 Sinocyclocheilus anshuiensis | reverse complement strand
GTTTTTAAATTCCTTGTTTTATTGTTGTGATTATTTTTTTCTTTTCTTTTATGTAAAGCACTTTGAATTACCATTGTGTATGAAATGTGCTATATAAATAAACTTGCCTTGCCTTGCCTTGCCTATCTTATCTAGCTGCTATGTAGAAAATTTGGCAAGGAAAAATTTCACATGCATCTCACAAGCGGCCCATCTATCTGTCTGTCTGTCTGTCTGTCTATCGTTCTATTGGTCTGTCTGTCTGTCTATCGTTCTATCTATCGTTCTGTCTATGTCTGTCTGTCTGTCTGTCTATCTACCTATCTATCTATCTGTATATCTCTATCTATCTGTCTGTCTGTCTGTCTATCTATCTATCTAT
>NW_015555741.1:1434558-1434752 GCF_001515605.1 Sinocyclocheilus anshuiensis | reverse complement strand
TCTGTCTGTCTGTCTGTCTGTCTGTCTGTCTGTCTGTCTTATCTAGCTGCTATGTACAAAATTTGGCATGGACAAATTTCACATGCATCTCACAAGCGGCCTATCTATCTATCTATCTATCTATCTATCTATCTGTCTGTCTGTCTGTCTATCGTTCTATTGGTCTGTCTGTCTGTCTGTCTGTCTATCGTTCT
>NW_015555741.1:1370386-1434228 GCF_001515605.1 Sinocyclocheilus anshuiensis | reverse complement strand
TCTATCTATCTATCTATCTATCTATCTATCGTTATGTTGTTCTATCAATGTTTGATCTATGTATAAATTTAGTTTAAATTATATATACATTTGAAAAATTTAATGTATAGAAAGTAGATGCAATTATCTAATTTAATATCAATATTTTCCACTTTATATTCTATCAATATAACAAAAACAGTGACGGTTTATAACTATATGTTGAGTATATATTTCAAAACCATGTATTGAGAAGGGTCCAAAAGTCTGAGACATTTCATTTTTATTTTATTTTTAAATTCAAATTTCCTTCAACTTTTTTTATGCCAATAATATAGAAAAAATTAAATTTTGGGGTGGGGGGACTTTTTGTGGCAGTGTATGTGTATTCTGCTGCTGGTGATGCCAAAATGTTACATTCTGCAAAATTAAACTGAATCATTCAGTCTGACAGTGTTTGTTGACTGAAAGATTTTAGTCTTTTTGGCAAGCGTATTATAACACAGAACCTTTGGTGCAGAGATAACATATTCAAACAGCACCATGTACTCTGTCTTCTGTGGTAAAGGAGGGGTCCACAGAACAGCCTTTGATTGGTCCAGTGCATTTAGTGTGAAGTGATTTGCCTTGCTGATCGCACTCCTCAGGTATCAGCCTGTGGATGTTCAGTCTAACGTGATGCCTCGTTTCACGGTCCATGTTCGGGACGAGTGGCTAACCGTTCCATGCAAAGATGCCACCTGCTCCATTAAATGGTTGGGTTTTGAAGCTCTCAAGCGCTACATCAAGAACAAACCTGACAATGGAGGGATCCAGCACATCAAAGATGTGCATTTTGGGGTCAAAAGATGTCAGGGATTGGGCTTGCTGGACAATGACGATACCATAGTAGATGTGCTTGAGGATAATGACTTTGTTGAACTTGGTAACATTACAAATATGGTTTACATGTTCAGTGTTTGTCGAGAGATTGATGCAATCATTCAGTTCTTTGCTGGCTTTGGAGAGATTGTTCTTTGGAGACTGTTTACCACAAATACTAAATCTTGTTTTGCAAGATGAGTCGATAACATGTTATTTTACTGTTATCTTCAGCTATTGAAGGGGACACCATGTCACAAGATTTCATTCCAAGTCAGCTTGGGACGTCACATCTGTATCTTTATATTGACAATCATCATGTTTTAATTGAATAAATTATATTGTCAAAAGTAGTTGCAATTAATCACATACATCAGTTTTACTGAGAAAATCCCACAATTAAGATCATTTAAAGACATTATATTAAAAGTGGACCTGGAAAGTGATACTTAACACTTAATTTCTGTGATATTTTAATAAATTTTAAGTACATTTTTCATATTTTTTGTGCAGTTTATAGAATTTTTGAAATTAATTTCGCTAATAGGATGCATTAATTTGACCATGCTTGTTATTTTTTTATTTTATGACTGATTTCTAACCTTTATTTACTAACACGTATATAACATTTCACCCAGTCTCAGATTTGGAATCATTAGTTGATTTTTTGACAAAACACAGACTTGCATGTAAATGATTGTTGTATCTTTTGGAAAGTCTCTCAAAAGCTTTTAGCTATTCTTTCAATGTGTAAACTGTGTTAACAGCTCTGAAAATATCCTTAATGTGAATGTTAAAACAGAACAAGAGCATACAGAGAACCAGAACAAGTAAGTATGAAATATCACTGCTAAACTTCATCAGTACTACAGTGTTAATGACAGCGGTCTGTTTTTAGTACATTTCTCTAGATGGGAACAGCCTGACCTCAACTGATCTTGTGAATTTAGGGAAAGGCCTGTATAAGATTAAGGTAAGTGGATTTATGGTGGACTTCAACCTAAGTTTTGTGAAGATTTTACATTTATGAACAATATTTCTCAATGGAAATGCCTCAAAACTGTGATCTGACCCTCAGCTGACCCCAGAGGCTGAGCAAAAGGTTGTGCAATCAAGAGAGCTTCTGGACACCATTGTGAAAGAAAACAAAGGTGAGCATGACATCCACTTACATAAAGGAAATATGTGTTGTTTCTTTTGTAAGTGATCAAACTTTTTCAACAAAATTTGTTTTGGCCTTTTCCTAAAAATAAAGATCCCAAAAGAAGGTTTTCGCAGCAATGTCATAGAAGAACCATTTTGGGTTGCTCAAAGAACCTTTCAGTGAATCGAACCATTTAATAATGTAAGGCCCCTTGTGTGCAATGGAAAGGTTCCATGGATGTCAAAGCTTCTTCATGGAACAATAGATGTCAACAAAGAACCTTTATTTTAAAGATTACAGATGATAAAATGTCGCAAACAAATCTTTTGGACTTGCTCTTTTGACTTGGACTACTTTGGTACAACTCTTTCTGCTGAAAATGTAAAAATGTAGTGCAAAGCTGCACATTTGCCAGAGCATGAATATTTGAATAACCTGCATAAATATTAAATTGTGTAGGACTTCATAAATATGTCCTTTTCCTTTTTTAGTCGTTTATGGCATCACTACAGGATTTGGTAAATTTGCTCGGACTGTCATCCCAGTCAGCAAGCTTAAGTATATGTAGTTTTTGAATTTATCAAATGTTTTTTACTCCTGAAATCTTTTGCATTTAAATTAACAGCATCTCACATATTTCTCTCTTTCAGGGAGCTTCAAGAAAATCTTCTGCGCTCACACTCCTCAGGTGTGACATCTTTTAGTCAAATTAAATATACACTACCAGTCAAAAGGTTGGAATTATTAGGATTTTTTAAATGTTTTTGAGAAGTCTCTTAAATATAGTAAAAACAGTATTATTGTGAAATAACAGTATAAATGATTTCTGAAGGATCATGTGACACTGAAGTCTGGAATTAATGGCTGGTGAAAATTCAGCTTTGTATCACAGGAATAAAATAAATTTTAAAACATATTAAAATAGAAAACTGTTGTTTTAAATTGAAATTTTATTTCACAATATTACTGTTTTTGCTGTATTTTTGATCACATAAATGTAGCCTTGGTGAGCAGTTCCTTCAAAAACATGAACAAAAATCGTAACGATTCCAAACTTTGGACCGGTAGTGTATATGTGAACACGTTTCCGCATATGCTTTTGTGTGACATTTATTCATCATAGAAAAATTCCTGCGATGAATTGACTGACATAATTTATATTTATTATTATATTTGATTATATGTCACTGTAGGTCTGGGAAGCCCTTTAAGTCCTGAAAGAACTCGAATGCTGCTTGCACTGAGGATCAATGTTTTGGCCAAAGGGCACAGCGGGATTTCACTGGAGACCCTGCACAGCATGATCGAAGCCTTCAATGGTACATTAATGCATCCCTCATTATTTCAACTGAAGAGGGTATTGTTGGGGTTTTTGGATTCTTTGGCACAGCATATGACACATGGTGTGCCATTTCAAAGAATACTTTCATGTTAGTTGCTGCGTCTTTGAAATAACATTAGCAAACGGTTTCTTTGAATTTCTTCCTCAGAAGAGTTAAGTCGATATTTTACTGTTTTCTTTCTTCTCTCTTCTCAGCCTCCTGTTTATCGTACGTCCCGGAGAAGGGTACGGTCGGTGCGAGCGGAGATCTTGCCCCTCTTTCTCACCTCGCCCTCGGCCTGATGGGAGAAGGCAAGATGTGGTCACCTAAGAGCGGCTGGGCGGACGCCAAATACGTAAGCACAGATTTATTGGATGCTTTGGTTGCAGATCTTTGTCCTAATGATAATGAAAGCAATGCATAAACACATTTACTCCTCGTTTAGCCTTTAAAGTCACGTTTGACCTTTGTATTGCCGCAGGTTTTGGAAGCACATGGTCTGAAGCCCATATCTCTGAAGCCAAAGGAGGTACGGTTAATCCCCCCATTGTGCAGTCAACATGTTTATCTCTGTTGACTTGGAGCTGTTTTTGGGGTCAGAAATGTGTGTTCTTGACCTGCCTGGTCCATTTTAACAGTGAAGCCCCCCTTAGAACCCACTATAACCTTTAAAACAAGTCATTTTTGTCTAGCAAAGTTACAAACTAGACAATCTAGAGAAGAAAGATTTTATAAACTATATATGTGTGCTAGAACGTGGTTGCTCAGCAGTTCTTCAGGCTGTTCTGGTCTTTAGGTGATGATAGATAGAGTGTGAATAGATTAATAAATGCATAGATTGATTGACAGACAAATCAGTGGTTCAGTAAGTATTTTTCTGTGATAAAAGATAAAAGTGTTGGTTATGTTTATCTCTGTCCACAGGGACTGGCTCTGATCAATGGGACTCAGATGATCACTTCATTGGGAGCAGAGGCCGTGGAGAGAGCTGAGGCCATCGCCCAGCAGGCTGACATCATTGCTGCCCTGACCCTGGAAGTCCTCAAGGGGACCACCAAAGCCTTTGATAGTGGTGAGCTTGTGTAAACATGTGATTGATGTGCTGGATGTGAGCAGACGTATTTAGACACTGTTCTCACTGCAGAGACCGAAACTGTAAACACTGAAGTAAACTTTCAGACTTGTCAGACAAAACATGGCTTGGGAGACAAAACATATTTGTGTAACACTGCCTCACATAAAAAGTCACAGTCCCTGTTACAAATGCAGAACTGCACCAATTCTCAGAGCGCAAGCTTTGGTTATACAATGGTGGAGTAATGGGAAGTGTACAATTTCGACGAAAAAAAAAACATTTTCTTACAGATATTCATGAGCTGCGACCTCATCCAGGACAGAAGGAAGTGGCCCTGCGTTTCCGGTCCCTGTTAGACTCTGATCACCACCCGTCTGAAATTGCAGGTGAATGAATCCTGCAGTGTTCGTACGCTCCATTAAAGCTCATATTTAGCCGATTGGTGGTAACCTCTCTTGCTTTTTTTCAATAATTGCAGAGAGCCATCGGTTTTGCGACAGGGTTCAAGATGCCTACACCATGCGCTGTTGTCCACAGGTAACATAAGGGCCCATAAGAGTCCTAAATAAATCATAAGTGTTGTTGAAACCAGGGTTATTATAGTTAACTAAAACTATTTAAAATAAACTAGATGAAAATTAGAAATGTTACGTTGGCAACTAATTGAAATAGGATTACTTTGAAGCTAAATAAATAAGCTTCATAAATAAATAAAAACTAAAACTGACATAAAAATCATTTAAACCCAAATAGTAATATAAAAAAAAAAAGCTAATAAAAATGGTTAGATTACTAAAAATTATACTAAAATTCAACTGGAAATATAAAAGTTCAAATTTTAAATAAAAAAAAATAAAAGTTTAAATAACATTAAAATAAGACTGTTTGACAAATATGAGTATTATAGTCTAATTCAGTTTGCATTAAAGGGTTAGTTCACCCAAAAATGAAATCAGGCTGTGTTTTACTCACCCCCGAGGCATCCTAGGTGTACAGTATATGACTTTCTTCTTTCAGACGAATCCAGTCGGAGTTATATTAAAAATTGTCCTGGCTATTCCAAGCTCTATCATTGCAGTCAGTGGGTGTTGCAGCGCTTATCCTAGGTGTATATGACTTTCTTCTTTCAGACGAATCCAGTCGGAGTTATATTAAAAATTGTCCTGGCTATTCCAAGCTCTATCATTGCAGTCAGTGGGTGTTGCAGCGCTTCAGTCCAAAAGAAGTGAAATAAAAAGAACTTCGTTTTGGTAAACAAACGTTGGTTTTCACGAGACTCACCAGCGCATGCGCAAAGCCGACCTCATACGTCATCAGCCCGGAGCTGCTTCCGTGTACTGTTGGCGCAAGCTAGATTAAAGTCATATTATTATTATAAATTATTACGTTTTAAATATGGATATTTTTCTTACAAAAACACCTAAGGATGCCTCGGGGGTGAGTGAAACACAGCCTAATTTTCATTTTTGGGTGAACTAACCCTTTAACTGGAAATAATTAAAAACTAAAGCTAAAACTACAATGAAGATAAACCTAGTAATATGTGACCCTGGAGCACAAAACCAGTCATGAGTAGCACGGGTATATTTGTAGCAATAGCCAAAAATACATTGTATGGGTCAAAATTATCGATTTTTCTTTTATGCCAAAAATCATTAGGATATAAAGTAAAGATCATGTTCCATGAAGATATTTTGTAAATTTCCTACCGTAAATATATCAAAACTTAATTTTTGATTAGTAATAAACATTGCTAAGAACTTCATTTGGACAACTTTAAAGGCGATTTTCTCAATACTTAGATTTTTTTGCACCCTCAGATTCCAGATATTCAAATAGTTGTATCTCGGCCAAATATTGTCCTATTGTCCTAACAAATCATACATCAATGAAAAACTTATTTATTCAACTTTCAGATGATGTATAAATCTCAATTTAAACGAATTTACCCTAATGACTGGTTTTGTGGTCCAGGGTCACATATTTTAAAAAAATAACTAAAACTTATAAAAATTACAAAAGCACATAACAAAATTGCTATAAATTGAACAAAAATGAAAATGAAAACAGAAAATCTCAAAATAAAAGCTGGTTGACACACGTGAACTATATTTTAATATATTTTGCAGGTCCATGGAATTGTCAATGACACAATTGAGTTTGTCAAGAAAATCATTAATACAGAAATCAACAGTGCCACAGATAATCCTGTATCCTTTTTTATCTGAATTTACAATTTTGTAATATTAACAGTTGAACTTGTGTTGCAGTACCAACAGTGTCTGTTGGTCATGTGACCTCAAATCGCCAATGCTCATTGAAAATCGAATGACTTTTTAATTTTTCCTGCTGAGAATCGGTTTGGTGTCAAGATTGATTAGCTGGTCAGCGCCATAACTACACCAGCCTCTTCTTTAGTTCAGCACTTTTGGCCTTGACTGTACGTTAGATGATGTTTGCAGAGAGAGGTGAGACCATATCTGGCGGAAACTTCCATGGAGAATATCCAGCAAAGGTATTTCATCTCAACACAATAGCGTTTATTTAACAAAAAGTTCGGGTGACATCTCTGCTGATTCGTACCTTCCATTCTTAGGCTCTTGATTATTTGGCGATCGGGGTGCACGAGTTGGCCTCCATCAGTGAGAGACGTATCGAACGTCTCTGCAATCCTTCTCTCAGTGAGCTGCCTGCATTCCTGGTCAATGAAGGAGGCCTGAACTCCGGTTTCATGATCGCACACTGCACTGCTGCAGCTCTTGGTTAGCATCACAAAGTTCAGGAGAGAACAACTTTCCTTAACCAAATACTAGAAAGTTTAATTTTGACTACTGTACTGAAGTCATGTTGACTATTAACTAAAACCGATGCATTTCTGTCTGCAGTTTCAGAGAACAAAGTGCTTTGCCACCCCTCCTCTATTGACTCACTGTCCACTAGTGCGGCCACGGAGGACCATGTGTCTATGGGAGGCTGGGCCGCACGTAAAGCCCTCAGAGTGGTCGAGCACGTCGAGCAAGGTCCAAAACCTGACATTAACCTCTCATATACCTACTGACATCGTCCACTGTTCAATTTAGCTAAAATTGTGACCATAATGGCACCCCCTATTGTAGCACCAAAGCACAACAGCACAAATTACTTAATGTTTTCCAACACAATCTCATGACAGTTCATAACTAGATTATTTTAGTGAATTGGTGGCAAATTTCATGATCTCATTTATGTTTCGGTCCCAGTGTATGGTTGGGTTTAGGGGTGGAGCTGCATGCTTACTTTTTTTTATTATTATTATTTGTTAGTTACTTCTAAAAAAATTGTGCTTTTTTGTACATTTCTAGAAAATTAGTGTCATCTCATTCGTACGTTTTTGGGTGTTCTGTTTACGCACCAATGATTGTTAGGTTTAAGGGTGGACCTTCATGTTTTTGTTTTTGTTTTAAGATTTTTGAAAATTGAAATTATTCATACAATGTAAACTGTACAAACCATACAATTTTATTGCGTATTTTTCACGTATAAAAAAAAAAAGTATGATTTTTTGAGAAATAATATTCACATTGTATGAAAACATACATTTTTAGGAAAAAAAGCGTTTGCTGGTACGTTTCGCTTTGAAAAAAAAAAAGTCAGCTATGTTGTTTTGTTTTTGTTTTTTGCATGTCTCCTGCATAACCTTCACTATGTTGTAAGCAGATCTTATACAAATTAGATTGTACGAATTCATATGAATTAACCACTTTTTTTACAGTGAGATCGGGTTGAGATTTTATTATTTATTAATTTTTTTTGTAATTTTTGTACTTTTTTGTTTAATAACCACTAACCTTCAAATACAGATCAGAATATATCATTTTGTCAAATAGAAAGCCTGAATATGTCTATTTTATGTTTCCTTACAGTGCTAGCTATCGAGTTGTTAGCTGCCTGTCAGGGTATTGAGTTTCTACGCCCCCTACGTACAACGACCCCATTGGAGAAAGTGTATGATCTTGTGCGAGCCACAGTAAAGTAAGTCAAATGATGATACACTAACCCCAAAACCTCCAATGTAATGAACTTTCAGGTTAATAATTGGCAAAGCTTCTTTCATTGTCTCTTCCTACTTATTTTTGTCTTCTTTTCTCTTTTCTCCAGGCCCTGGATTAAAGATAGATTCATGGCTCCAGACATTGAGGCTGTACATCGGCTTCTTGTAGACCAAAAGGTAAGCTTTACTGTTTCTTAGTATTTCCAACACTATTAACTATGAAAACATGGTGGATCATAAAGCAGGTGAAAAAAATTCAGAAACAAATACAGACCAAAACATCTATCCATCCACTTGTAATAAGAAAGCATACATTACTTATTTACATTATAGTGTGCATCATAGTTTCTGCAAGTTTAGCTTATGAGTAAATCATGTGCTCCAATTGTTACATACTATAATTGTATACACTACTGTTTCAGTGTAATTCAGTGTCACATGATCCTTCAGAAATCATTCTAAGATGCTGATTTGGTGCTCAAGAAACATTTCTTATCAATTTTGAAAACAGTTGCTGCTTAATAGTTTTCAGTATTCTTTGATTAGAAAGAACAATGTTTATTTGAAATACATTTTGTACACTACAAATGTATTTACTGTTACTTTTGATCAATTTAATGCATCCTGATTAAAAGTATACATTTCATAAAATAAAAATCATACAGAACTTTTGGACATGTATATACATGTTATATATAAATATACATCTATTATCAATAACATGCATGCAAAAATGCACCTAGTTTTACATTTCTATTTTTTTATTCAAGACAATTTACTTTACACAAACATTCTCACCCCATATTGTTTCTTGTCTGTTGCATTCAGGTGTGGAACATTGCTGGGCCATACATTGAGAAATACTGTATGGAATACATCCCAGAGTCCCGCCCCTCTTCCCCAACAGCCTTTGCTCTGGACCCACCCCCATCACCACGGAAACGGGTCAGGCTGGAGTGACAGAGGATGGCTGATACTGCTGATACTGTCCTATAGTCTCACATTCAATACATTAAGATGAATTTGTATAGAGCATGTAAAATGTGTGCATATTCCAGCATAGTTCTTAACTCTTTAATGTTGTTTTTTCCTTGAATGAAGTTCATTATACAATGTGAATTATTCCACTTCTGCTGTAAGACTCGAGCGTATTTTGCCATTTGTTGGTCCTTATGTGGGTTCTCAGTTTCTGAGTGAAGTGTTAGTGAATAAATGTCTTTTTTCTTTCCCACTTTCTCAGAAGGTAGCACACATTGACTGCAGAACAGAGACTGTATTCATTGGGATATTGAAACGAGTAATTGCATCAGTCTGGTTTTAAAGGAAGTGTATTTGAACTCATGACACAGAGGGATTTTGACAGATGGAAGGATGTTATTCTTTGTTCCTTGACTCGCCACCTTGACTCGAAATATGTTGACTTTCCCTTTTTTGGCTCTTTGTCAATTCCCTTTTTACATTCTACTCAACATATCAGTTTTAATTTACCTTAGTGTTGCTACTAGCAAATCCATTGGTTCATATTTGAGATGAAATGTGTAAAATCAGACTGAAAATTCCTTTTACACATTTTTTTGTTGTAAGTGTTTTAAGATGAGTTTTCTGTGAATAAAATTTGAAATTTAACAGAGTATGACTTTAGATGACTTTGAATATATATAGTAGTGCATAAATGTCACATGGACTCCAACATAGTGCTTTTTCGTCGGTAGACAGAATGAAACATATTATTAGTGTTTAGCTGTGATTTAGTGATGAGAAGTGCAGTATGGGTCGTACTGAGGGCCGCTCAGCAGGCACAGGGATGTCAGGGGCAGCTGCTGCTGTGTGTACGAGATATTGAATGTCCATAACAATACTGCCCAGCCTCCCTCTGTATGTCTCTCTCTCTCTCTCTTTTCCTCTGAAAGGTGGTTCACTGGACTAGCTGCAACAGCAACAATTTGAGGCCGCAAAAAAAAATATCGGTATCTTTTTCATTTTTGCCTGTGAGAATAAAAGTCGAATAAAAAGGTCGAAAGGAAATATTTGCAAAACACAAAGACTGAGGAGATTTACATCTAAAGGTTATGCTTTCTCTTGTTTAAATGGGACATTGTGTAAACTTTGTAGTTACACCCATGGATTATTATTGCATTTCATCCATCTATCTATCTATCTATCTATCTATCTAATGTGAGTGTTTGTTTCTATGTTAGGCAATATATATATATATATATATATATACTGTATGTATATATATATATATATATCTATATATATATATATATATATATATATATGCACAGGTAAATATGTATAATATTGCTTTCAGCTATTTACTAACTGGTTTAAAATGTGGCCACATGAGAACAATTATTATTTCAACTGTCTGAAAAAGTGTGTTTCCTGCAAAATGTTTACATGTATGCAGTTATGGACTAAATATGATTCTGAGAGAAGATTTGAGACTACATTTGTCTTCGATGCATACAGTGTGTGTGTGGACTGTGAAGCAGAGACATGAGTATAGATGAAGACACACGCTGGCTGGAATGGGTCACCAAGCAGTTTGAGAGCATTGCAGGAGATGATAAAGAAATCGACTTGGATGAGTTTAAAACAGCTCTGAAAGTAAAAGAGGTAAGCTTTCTGATCATGGAAACCTTTATAATATTTAAGATCTCACTATGATCTTTTATTTCTCCTGTTTGTTGTAGTCATTTTTTGCGGAGAGGTTTTTCGCCTTGTTTGACTCTGATGGCAGCAGCTCCATCAGTCTGGATGAACTTCTCGAGGCTTTAGATCTTCTGATCCATGGCAGTGAGACAGACAAACTACGCTTCCTCTTCCAGGTCTACGATGTGGATGGTAAGGTGTAAAATACCATCAGCTTTTACTCTTTCATTCTAAAATTTAGTGGTAATTGTCATAATTCTAGCACAAAAATTGTCATAATTTTAGCACAAGACAAACAAAAAATCACTGAATCTCACAATATTGACAATGGAGTTACAATGGAGTTTGAGAATTGCTCCCTTAATGCATTTTTTTCTTCTTCTTACAATTACAATTTTATTATTCTGCCAAATACACAAAATAATGATCTTTAAAATAGCATCATATGATCCCTTTAAGAAATTGATTGCCAAGTTAAATGCATAAAGTGATTTACACAAGTAGAATATGTTCCTGGTCCAATTACATTTTGAGTAAGTACATATGTAAACACAATCATGCTAATAAAATACTTAAAATTGAAAGAACTGTGAAAGTTGAAGAGAGAGAGAGATGTATTAATATATAGGCCTATCCCTTGCTGTTCCTTACACAACATTCCTATTAAATAACACAGATCATAACAGCCCCTAACAGTAATATCAAAGACTTGGCTGATTGTAATGTTTTGATCCAGGAACATGCCATACTTGCATTACACCCTACAGGTTGTTAAACAATTAGCATTAAACCATTAATTCAATTATTGTGTTGACCTGTCATGTAGGCAGTGGTTCCATAGACCCAGATGAGTTACGTACGGTTCTGAAATCCTGTCTGCGTGAGAGTGCGATCTCGCTCCCTGAGGAAAAGCTGGATGACCTGACGCTGGCACTGTTCGAATCTGCTGATCAAGATAACAGTGGCTCCATCACATTTGAAGAGCTGAAGGCAGAGCTGGAGAACTTTCCTGAAGTTATGGAGAACCTCACCATCAGGTGGGACACGATTATATTACAAAAGAGATGATATTCAGATCAACAGCACAATTGCAAATATGATTTTTGTATACTACAGTTCCGTAAGAAAGAAGTTAATATTGAGTAGCCTTATATTTTGGATACAGTTTTGCCTGTACTTTGATTATTTTTCCTTTGGCGACGGAAATAGTATCAAATGAAGTGAACCGTTGTGTACGTCTGAGCAACACAATAGCGGTGTTCCATTAATGAATGAACTTGAGTTTTAAGTTTTTGAGTTTTGAACAAAATGGTTGACAGAATGATTCAATGACTCACTCATAAAAACAATAATCACCACGTTTAGATCCTGAATGAATCCATTTTTTTTTTATCATTTGAGTGAATGAATCAATGGCTCACTCATAAAAACTCAAGTTTTTATAACAGTTTATTTATTTATTTAATTTTAAACAAGAAATTAAAATGGCTACCTATCACATTGTGTTTTATTAACTTCTACACCTACCCCAACCCTAAACCCTTACAATAATGCAAAAACAGTAATTATTGTTGTTCAGCGTGACAAAAATTACGCAATATTGATGTGCGCATGCCTAGTAAGCCCCTTCTAGCCCCAAACCATGTTTAGATCCTGAATTAAATTCCTGTTAAAAAAGCACATTACCATGATTTTGCAGAGAAATCTCCACCAATCAGAGAATCGAAACAAGCAAATCGAGCCAAAATAACTCTTAGTGCCCATCCGCTCCCATGAAGCATTGCAAATAATGTAATATAGTCAGTCTAACTACACTCTCAATCTATCTGCATCTATATGCATATTTTGCAATAAACAAAATATGTTGTTTTTTTTATATACACAATATCTTTAAATCAGTAGTTTTATACTTTATAGTAGTCGTTTTTAATTGGCTTAATGGGATTGTAGTTTGTTACATTATACGTTTTTGTCCAGTTTTGAAATATTGTTTTGGTTTGAATCAAATATTTGTAATGTTATGATACACATCATAGCTGGTTGGTTTGTTACTCTTTACCAAAGACCAGAACTAACCACTGTGTAATCAAAAATAAATGCTCCAAAATATACCAAATTTATTACCAAAATTATCAAAAAAATACTACTTTCTATTGTTTTCACTCAGTGCCGCCAACTGGCTGAAACCTCCTGATCTGGAGCAGAAGAAAAGCAAGACTCCTCGTTACCTGACACGGGCGTACTGGCACAACAACAGCCGCAAGCTGTTCTTCCTCTGCCTGTACGCTCTCCTGAATGTGCTCCTCTTCATAATCGCTATGCTGAAGAACGCACATGAAGGCCTCTGGTTCATGGTGGCCAAGGGCTGCGGCCAGTGTCTCAACCTCAACTGCACTTTTGTTATGGTGAGTTGAGCATACTAATTCATCTAATATTTAATATTTCCTGTAGTGACAGAGGGTTTTGTCTCGCAGGTGCTGATGTTGAGGCGTTGTCTGACATGGCTACGTGCTACCTGGGTGGTGAGGGTCTTCCCTTTGGACCAGAACATTCTACTGCATCAGATTGTGGGCTACGCCATCTTGATCTTCACCATTGGGCACACTGGCACTCACGTCATGAACTTTGGTAACCTGTAATAAACTTGTTAAAAATGGTCAAATTCATTTAAAGGAATAGTTTTTGAAAGACATTTTGAAAGTCAGTGGGGTCCAAAAAACATTGACTTTCATTCTATTGACAAGTCAGCTTGAACTAAACAGTAAATATGAACCTGTAATAAAACTTGTCGATAAAAATGACCCAAAAAATGTTGTTGCAACCCTGTTATATTTCTTCTTTTACTGTAAATGTTCTTTAAATGTTTTTAAAGTCAGTGGGGTCCAAAAAACACTGGACACCACTGACGTTCATTGTATGGACAAAAAAAGCACATGATGGCAATTTTCATTTTTGGGTGTACTATCCCTTTAACTCCATAAAGCCTGACATATGAAATAATAGAATCTATTTTTTATTTTATTTTATTTTTTTATTTATTGTATTATTTTATTCATTTTTAAATGTAACAGTATATTGAATCTTTACACAAGATCTAAAAAAGAAAAAAGAAAGAAAGTTGCATATGAGTTGCAAATATTATGTTATCATATTTGACAAATCAGGCTTTTATGCCTCATATAATAATTTTTGTCTCGGGTATGAATGTGGAGTTCATACCCGAGAAGGAAAAAACACTTACATTTTATTCAGAGGCCCAAAATGAGCAAAAAAAATGCAATTTGTTGCAGTTGCTGATATTTATATAGCCAAAAAGTAAGATGAAATTCTGATAGCTTGTAATGTAAATCAATGTGATCTTAATAACAGTATAACAAGCTGCTTACATAAAATGCAAATAAACTTCAGTTGCCACTCGTTATCTCCCAATAATATAATTAATATCTTAATAGATGATATTAAATGTTGTTTTCATTGTGGGGAACGAAACGTATTATACAATGCAATTCAGTGATGACTGAGAGATCCTCAAAAGCCATCAAAAATTATTCATGGATAAATAAGTAAACCTAAGTTGCGTATAATGTATGATACTATAGGCTTTATAGGATTAAATTCAGTGTATAAGAAGGCTATATGACCTTCACAAAAGCAATATATTAATAAAGAATATTTCTTAATATCCCTTTCCTTCTATTCTTAGCCCGAATGTCTCAGAATGATGGCATGTACCAGCTGTGGGAGTATCTTTTCACCATCCGTCCTGGGATTGGCTGGGTCAACGGCACCGCCTCCATTACAGGCATGGTTCTGCAGGTTCTCATCTGCTTGATGGTGGTGTGCTCCAGCACGTTCGTCAGACGCAGTGGTCATTTTGAGGTGATGGCTTGCTGATTGAATTCATGAGAAGCAACAATCTGCACATGGTCGCTTCTGTGAATATCTGTCGATTTGAAAATATGAAGCTGACGAAGACAATTGTTTCAAGGCCATTAAAAACAAGTTAGCAAAGAATTCTGTTCGCAAATAGCAGCACATTAATTCAGCCATGCATACCAACAAACAAAAACCATTCAAATATGCTTTGTCAAAGCGTAATATGTTCAAGGAAAGGGTTTGTTTTTGTGTAGGTGTTCTACTGGTCTCATCTTTCCTACGTCTGGGTTTGGGCCCTGTTGATCGTCCACTGTGCCAACTTTTGGAAATGGTTTGTGGCACCAGGACTGATGTTCCTCATTGAGAAACTTGTTGGAATAGCAGTGTCCCGCATAGGTGGGCTGTACATAGTTGAAGTCAACTTATTGCCCTCAAAGGTACCATCTGAGCCGATGTACATATTTTGGTGTATTTTGTTTACTGGAACATTTAGTTAGTCATCCATGCTGAAAGCCTCACCTCTATTGCCTTTTATTTCAAAGGTAACACATTTGGTGATCAAGAGGCCTCCATTCTTTCACTTTAAACCTGGAGATTATGTGTATATAAACATTCCTGTTATCGCCAAGTATGAGTGGCATCCGTTTACCATCAGCAGCGCTCCTGAGCAGCAAGGTAAAACAACTGGAAAGCATATAGTTATATTAGTCTTGCGAAATTCTAATATACGACAGTGATTTGTTTATATTTTAGTAGTATGTGTGCGTTTAAACGCAATTAAAATGCACTGCAGAAAGATCTTATTTATATTTTGTCAATGTTTTTGTTTGGTTTTGTTTTGCAGTTAAACAATCTAAACACCTTTTAGGGGGAAAAAAACATTAATTTACGCAAAGCAAATATGTTTAACACAATAAGTTCTGCGACTTGTTTTTAGACAATCTGTTTTTTAAACGTTTTTACTTGTTCATTTTAGTTGTTACTTGTTTTCAGATAATCTGTCTTAAGTTTATTTTTCTTTACAAAACATTTTTTTTCTACCGAAAAAACAAACAAATAAAAATAAAACAAAAAATGTAAGATGTTTTTAATACGTTTTTTTTTTTTAGGCAGGCTGTTAATTCAAGTTTATTTTTCTAACAAAACAAAACAAAACTGCACAATAAAGTAAATATTTAACACAATAAGAATTGTTTTCAGACAATCTGTCTTGATGAAACATTTTTTCTAACAAAACAAAATTTATACAAAGAAATGTACATAAAGCAAGTGTTTAACAAAATATTTTTCGTTCCCTCAAACAGATACGCTGTGGCTCCATGTCCGTTCAATGGGCCAGTGGACAAACCGCCTGTACGAGTATTTCAGACAGCCAGAGAGTCAAACCATTAGCAACAAGAGGCTCACCGCCAGCCTGAGGAACAGACGCCACGAGAGCAGAATGCAGGTCTTTGATTTTCTCCATCATCCATTGGCTGAGCGCTAACACATAGTGATAGAAGTTCATTACTGTGATGTTTTATTGATGCAATTCTTTATAGGTGGGGTTGCTTTGTAATCACATCATTGACATTACCAAGACTTTTTAAATTTCTTTTATTATATCAACGTGCTTCTCTCCAGTATTTTTTGGAACAAATACTGCCATTTATTTTATAGAAAGACAAGTTCAAATTGCAAAGTAATAACTTTAAACAAGTTTAATACAGTAGACATTTGCACTTCTTCTGCAGTATTATTGAGATAATATTATAGTTTTCATTAATATTTTGAATTTATTTCATTTTTATATTTGCTGTTTTCATTTTAATTTTAGCTTAGTTTTTTTTAATAAAACGAATAGTTCCGGTCCTTGATTCTGATTGGTTTAGCCGCGTTCGAAGCTGTTGTAAATTACTCTACAAACATACACCTTTGCTCTTCAGCTTCAGCACGCGCAGCTCAAACGGCTGCTATTTAAAACAGTGGTATTAATTTGTTACTTTTTCAAAATCATTGATACATTATTAATAATAACAACCACTTTTATTTTTCTCTTATTATTTTCATCAACAATATGGTTTAGTAATTAAAATCATTTAATTATTGTCCGTGCAGAGGCTATTCCGTTTTATTGATCTATGGCGCATTCATTTTGATTCTTTACACGTGTAATGATGTCCAGTGACTTGTTTGCATTATTTATGCATTATTTTATTTATTTGTAAGACTTTTTTATGACTAAATTTGGTAATGGGAGAGTAAAATTATTTTTAAAACGTACACCGTTCAAACTAGGCTGCTTATGTTGAAGTGTTTGGGATGTGGCTTTTAATGATGAGACCTTTTTTGTAATCAGGCTCTCAAAAAGTATATAAAAATTTGGATATAGATTTATCGGCCAACATATCGGTTATCGGCTTTCAAAAATAAAGAATTATCGGTTATCGGTATCGGCCAAAATTTTCATATCGGTGCATCCCTAGAATTTATAACAGCTAAGGGGCGTTGTTAGGCACGACGCAAAGCGGAGTAAACCACGGCTTCTTGGGTCTTTATCATATTTATTATTTTTTAAATATCTATGCATTTTTATAAATGTTATTTCAGTTTAGATTTAGTTATTTTAGTACATCAAGTTAAATTAAGTAAAAATTTGTGGAAAAAAAAATGTTTAAGTAAAAATGTTGCCTTGGCAGCTAGCTGAAATAAATTTTTTTTTTTCAGTTAAAGTTTATTTTATTTCAAGTAATGAAATTCTTTTTTTTTTTTTTGGTTTTAGTTTTAGTAAACAATGTAACACTGCTCCATGTAGAATGAAATGTTCAAGTCTGCAAGCTGCAACAATACTGTGGCGTCTAATAAGGATGATGCTGTTGAACTGACCCTATACCGGACAAGCGGAACACACACAAACTCCCAGAAGCCCGTCAGTGACCCAGTAGCCCAGGCAGAACTGGGAGACGCCTCTCCGGATACAAGAGAAGTGAGTTTTCTGTCTGAACAAAGCAGAACATATGTTCTATTATACATAAGATACACATTAGCCAGACTTATTATTTTTTTGTCTTCCAGCTTACAGCTAAATTAAGTGAAAATCACAGATATTGTAGCATTAAGGTAAGTAATTTGATTACAAAAAATGTAATCTAATTTACTGAAAGTGATTGTCTTACAGGAATTGTATGCATTTGTTTATGCCTTTGTTTGTTAGTGCTATGTGGACGGACCTTTTGGCACTCCGACTCGGCAGATCTTTGCATCTGAGCATGCGGTGCTTATCGGTGCTGGAATCGGCATCACTCCCTTTGCATCCATTTTGCAGAGTATTATGTGCCGGTGAGACACGCAACCTCTCCATTCATAAAATTCGAGTTAAGTTTTCTTTGCATGAAAAAAAACACATATACATTTTTTTTAATTTGTGTGTAAAATTTCATTTTGTCTTTTTTTCAGTTATCGCATGAGAAAGCAAAACTGCCCCAACTGCAACTATTCCTGGTGTGAAACCATCAAAGACAATGAAATGAAACTGAGGAAGGTAAGAGTGGTGATCAGTCGAATGGAAACTAGAATAAATAGGAGGGAAAATATTTATTTTATTTCAGAAAATTTAAATTTTTGGGTCAACTATTCCTTTAAGTTCAGTTGCTGTCTTAAATTATTAAGTAATCAAACTACTAAGTTGTACAGTTCAACTCATTTTTAAACAATCTTGTCTTATTGAATCTCACAATTTAAAAAAATTAAGTTGAAATTGATTACATTTAATCATGTTGCCATGATTTATTTATCATATTATTTGTTACAGTATATAGATAGCTCCAAAGCTGATGGACATGAACAACTTCGATCTCATGAAGTTTTTAATTATCTTCTAACTTCCTGCAGGTGGACTTCATTTGGATCAACCGAGATCAGAAATCCTTTGAGTGGTTTGTGAGTCTCTTGACCAAGCTGGAGATGGACCAGGCAGATGAAGAGCCAGAGAGAGTGGTGATCAGTCGAATGGAAACTAGAATAAATAGGAGGGAAAATATTTATTTTATTTCAGAAAATTTAAATTTTTGGGTCAACTATTCCTTTAAGTTCAGTTGCTGTCTTAAATTATTAAGTAATCAAACTACTAAGTTGTACAGTTCAACTCATTTTTAAAAAATCTTGTCTTATTGAATCTCACAATTTAAAAAAATTAAGTTATCATATTATTTGTTACAGTATATAGATAGCTCCAAAGCTGATGGACATGAACAACTTCGATCTCATGAAGTTTTTAATTATCTTCTAACTTCCTGCAGGTGGACTTCATTTGGATCAACCGAGATCAGAAATCCTTTGAGTGGTTTGTGAGTCTCTTGACCAAGCTGGAGATGGACCAGGCAGATGAAGAGCCAGAGGGTAAGAGAGAACTGAAAAAAAGAGGGATATGGGGTTGGCACTGAAATGTTGGCACAATCATACTTGTTTTTATGTTTTCAGGCCGTTTTTTGGAGATGCACATGTACATGACTTCAGCCCTCAGTAAGAATGATATGAAGGCCATAGGTCTGCAGATGGCTCTGGACCTACTGGCCAAGAAAGAGAAGAGAGATTCCATCACCGGCCTGCGCACACGTACACAGCCAGGCAGACCAGACTGGGCCAAGGTAAGCAAGACCAATATTCTATTCTATTCTATTCTGTTCTATTCTATTCTCCCCAATATCTTTGATTATCAGTGTTTAAATGCATTTTTAGGTTTTCCAGAAAGTGTCTGAAGAAAAGAAAGGAAAGGTTCATGTTTTTTATTGTGGTTCTCCTGCTCTTGCCAAAGTCATCAAGGCCCAGTGTGAGCATTTTGGCTTCAACTTCTACAAAGAAAATTTCTGAAGAATTTACAATATTTCATTTGCTTGAAATCCTACAAATAATAACACAATCATCTGACAATCGGATCTTGCCGATGTGTCTGATGTTGTACGTTTTGTAAATCTTGTGTTGTTGTATGCTTTTATTTATTTGTAGTGTTTGTGTAAGTAACCTTTTAACACTTTTAATGAAATTGTATATGTTTGTTTTTTTTTTAATGAATTTTAGAAATGCCCTTTCTGGTTATTATGAATATGCATCATGTAAAAGAGAATAGTCACTGCAGTTGGTGTAATGTAAAATTGTCATGTAGGTAATAATATGAAGTAATTTACTCTAGAATATACAGTTGGAAATATTAGTTATATGTAAATATAATGATAAAAAGGTTACACTTTATTTTAAGGTGTCCTTGTTACAGTGTAATTATACATTGATGTACTGAGAAATATTAATTAACTACATGTACTTACTATATGGTTAGGGTTAGGATAAGGGCTTGGTTTAGGGTTACTTGCATTTAATTATATATTCATAATTATATATTATTATAATAGTAAGTACATGTAACGTGTGTAACAAGACACCTTAAAGTTACCAAAAAAAAAATAATAATAATCAACTGCTTTGATGACATAAACAGTTTACATTGCCAAGGCATAATAATATAAAAATAATGATAAATATGACATACAATATTACCATATATACACATTAGAAGTATTAATATTTTTTAATTACTTGTATTTATTGTTCTATTTATGTGTCTGTGTAAGTGTTTTAACTATTGTTTCTAAGTGTGAAAAACGTTTGAAATCGTTAGAGATTGTAATAGATAGAAATGTGTTGCCCATACCTGTCGCATTATGTTCCCTGTTCTGTTTTTAAGAGACTGTGGGAATTCTCAGATTTCCTCAAATAAACAGTCAAACTCAGACATGGATTATTCACTTGGTTTACAGAGACATCTTGCGATTATGTTCAGCAATGCAACACAAGCAGCACTATATGGACTTTATTTATCATTCAGAATTTCACTGAGATTCTGCACATAAAATCATACCTATAAACGTTTTCTTATTCCTTTTTAATTTACCTGAGTATTAATCTAAAATGTATAATAATAATAAAATAATTGTCAAATGTTTTAAAATAACATTTTAGTTAAAAAATAACAATATGCATATATTTCGTAAATGCAGGTGGGCTTGCCACAAACAGGAATCGTGCTTATAAGTCATAATATTCACCTCATGTCACATCTCATCTGACATAAGATTGGCTGCCACGTATTCACGTCGCCTCCCATTGGTCAGTGCTGCATCAATACAGCTGTAGCATCTATCATGTTGCAGATTTGGAGCGAGAGGAATCTCGCCGCATATATTTTGCTTTGTCGTCTTCTATTTTATGCCTTCATAGACCCCCGAGCGGAAGGCGCGCGGGTTTCAGGTGAGCCTAAGTATGGTTTCATTCCGTTTTACAGCACTGCATGTTGTTCAACGCCCTCATTCGCATTCAAAATCATATGAGCGCTCGCAGCTTCAATTTAGAG
This sequence comes from Sinocyclocheilus anshuiensis, assembly GCF_001515605.1. NCBI lineage: Eukaryota > Metazoa > Chordata > Actinopteri > Cypriniformes > Cyprinidae > Sinocyclocheilus > Sinocyclocheilus anshuiensis. The sequence continues at coordinate 1,412,901 of NW_015555741.1, read as the reverse complement.
AGATGCGAATAGATTTTATAAGCATTCGTCTGTGTATGTGCTGAATAATGAGATTTGTTTCTTATTCATAATGTGACCATGCAAGTTTCATCTAGATGGTATGTAGCTATACATACATTTTTTTATTTTATAATTTAAATTTATTATGAGCGTAGCCTTCACCACAAGACTAAAGTAAGGTAAGATTTGATATTTTGTCATATTTTGTGGTTATTCCAAGTATATGACAAAATGGTGGACCCATATTTACATCTGTCCGCAGATATGCGCACCTGAATCGCTCAAACAGGACCATAAGGGTTTCCTGAGATGTTCCGGTGTCAGTTCCACTATCACTGCATGGCTGTGATGTGACAATGCGCTGTCTGGTGGCTCGCATCAATCACAAGACTCTGATAGTCATCTGTGCTGTGTTTGCCCTCATCACTATACTGCTGTGGAACAAGTGCTCCAGTGACAAAGACCTGCCCACACAGATCAGACCTCGGCTGGAGTTTGCACCCACCCCAGAGAAGGACGAGGACAACGGGCAGGCCCCCGAAGCACCGCCTGGATCCAAAGAAGTCACTTATGAGCAGATTGACTGCCTTATCAATGAAGATGTCATCATAAAAGGCCGTAGGGAGGGGGGCGAGGTGTATCTGCCCTTCAGCTGGGTGGAAAGGTACTTTGACGTCTACGGGCGTCTGGTACAGTATGATGGGACGGAACGGTTTGAGTTCTCCCACAGTTACTCCCGGGTGTACGCCCAAAGGGAGCCTTACCACCCGGATGGGGTCTTCATGTCCTTTGAGGGGTACAACGTGGAAGTGCGGGATCGGGTGAAATGCATCAGTGGTGTGGAAGGTAGTTTGGGGTGTCCCTTATTTTGCCACCCTACGTAATAATACACACAGAGTAGGGGTGAAACGGTTCACAAAATCCTCGGTTCGGTTTGTATCACGGCTCTGTGGTCACGGTTTTCGGTTCGATTTGGTATACATTGTTAATGTTTTTTTTTTCCTTTTTAACATTTTAGAAATACCATACATCAGCATAAAATATATAGCCGTATAATCTACCATTTACAGTATTTAAAAATAAGTTATTCTCAAGGTCATGTAATCAAAAAACTGAAAGAATGAGGCAGCGTGATCTTAGGAATAGACACATTATTGTGACACTGACCATCATAAATTAAATCTGTGGGATTCTGATACAGCAAGAGGGGAGATGTTGTCAATTTCAGCAGGCTTTTCATTTATTTGTTAAAAAGTTTACAACTGTTGGCCTTAAACAAATTGTAGCTGAGAGCAAAAACACTTATTGTCAAATTTAAAGAATAGGCTTTCTTGTCACTGTCAGTGCCTAGCCTACATTTATTACAGGGTTAACTTTGTGGTAGCTCTTACAAAAAAGTAATCTTTAAATTAAGAAAAATAACTTAAAGCTGTAGATTTTTATGGTGACATAAAGGCCACCAACATAAAAAGAAACATAAGATCAACCAGCATAATACTTTCCTTTCTTTAAAATAAACTCAACCACTTGAAATGAAAGTGCAGTATTTGAAAGAAAACCAAACAAATAAATATTGCTGGATTTTGTATCACAAGTCAGTGTGCCACTGTGTTATGTAATGTAAATAAATTAAATAACAAATTAGCTGCCCTTAAATATAAAATACTGCATAAATAAAACCAAACAACATTGCTCTGCAACATCATTCTACTTTCATGTTCTTTTGCAAAAAAATTAGTATGTCCACGTTTTCTGCTGAGAGATGAGACCTACTTGCAGAGACAATGTCCCCTGCTGTAGAGAAAATTCTCTCACTTGGTACAGTTGTGCCTGGGACAGCAAGGTAATGTTGTGCCAATTTAGCAATGCGAGGATACTTTGGCTCGTTTATTTTCCACCATGCTAGGGGATCTGCATCAACAGAAATGCAATCTGTGGCTTAGGAGGTGACTTCTTGCTGAATGATGCTGGACAAAGGTTTGTTGGTTCTCTCCTCTGTTGTAAAGAGTTCTCCAAAAAGCTCTGCCATGGCAGATTTTTTTCTGGGGAGGAGCTGATGCTCCTGGCTCTGCTGCTGAGGATGAACTGGCCACTTGGATGTCACTGGATTGACCCAGTAGAAAACCAGCAAACACCATAATAGTTTAGAAAATAATATTAATAACAACAAAGTGCTTTCATAGCAGCAAAGACACTAAACATATTCTTTGGTCTGTGGGGGAAATTATTACAAAGCCACAAATATGCTGGGTTTAAGTTTAAGAAATATACTGTAATAGTAATGATGATAAATTACATTAAATTTAGTTATAAAGAAAATAAAAACACAATACCTGCTTTTTAATTTCCATCGCCTCTGTGGTGAGATTACTGTAAATTTTCTGAACAGAGGCTTCCTCCAGGTAAGGCAACGACTTGAACCTTGGGTCCAGTGCTGTGGCTCTGTGCAAATAGCCCTGAAGATCAGTGTCACGGCATCTGCTTTTACGGTCTTCAGAGATGGCTACCTTTGCATCTTTGATTGGGGGAGTGTCCACATCACTAGTTGTCATGGATTTTAGTATCATCTTTTGCAAAGGGATGATCATTGACACAGATGGGGATGCTTCAGTACTCATGAGTGTTGTCACAGTCTTCAGGGTTTTAAGAGTGTTAATCAGGTCCTCTGCCAGTTTTGCCTCTGTGTCTGACAAGGTTGCAATGTCCTTTACATTTTTTCTTTACCTCGTTGTCCATCATGGCAGAAAATATGGCAGCCTGCTGTTCGACATAACGCTCTAACATGTCATACGTTGTATTCCAAGAAGTAGAGACATCATGTACTAGTTTGTGAACAGGAAGTTGCAGCATCTCCTGCTTGGTTTTCAGAGAATGGGCAGCTGTTGAAAAAACTGACCACTTTCCTAATCTTCCCCAGGAGTCTGGATACCTGATTTATTGAGACTGCATTTTTGGCTGCAAGGTTAACAGTGTGTGCGAAACACCCGATCTGTGGCCCCAGTTCAGCTGTTGCATTGACTGCATTAACCATATTTTTTGCATTGTCTCTGTAGTCGCAGGGATTGTGCTGTTGCACCTCTCCAGTTTCCACTTTGTCACTGCTTGTGTAAGTGCTTTAGAGAGATGCTCACTGGTGTGGCTTTTATAAAGGAGGCGGGTCTGCAAAATGATGCTTCTTATCCGAAGTAATGTAATGTGCAGTCACAGTTAGGAAACTTTCAGTGGCCCTGGAGGTCCATGCATCTGAAGTAAGAGCTACGTAGGCTGTTTCGGACAATTCTTTGACAATTACTTGTCATGTCTCTTCAGACAGTTCGGGAATTATCACATCGCTGAAGTGTTTGCGGGAGGGAATATTATATTGCGGCTTGAGTACTTTGATCATATTCTTAAATCCTGCATCCCCTACCATGGCATAAGGCTGCATATCTTTCGCTATAAAAACAGACAGTGCTCTTGTTATAGCTTTAGCCCTGTCTACTTTGCTTTGCTTAAATGCTTCGGGTAGTACAAGTTGTTCTTTCCTTTCCAACTTTCTCTTTCTTTCACTGTCAGTTGATACACTGGGGTGATGTCTCTGCAGATGAGCTAACATATTGAAAGTGTTTCCATTAGCATAAGCAAAATGTGTTGCACAGTGCTTGCAAACTGTCGCGGTTTTATCCACCACTTTCTTACCGCCATTGTCATATGTAGCACTAAATCCAAAATGATCCCACACAGTAGACTGAAACGATACTGTCGGTGCCTCCTCTAAAAACTCTGAATTCCAAATGATAAAAAAAACACTTTACGTTGTGCGTGGCCGGACCGAACAATACACATGCGTCTCGAACCGTGACAAGTGAATTGAACCGTTCCACCCCTAACACAAAATGTACACGGTTTCGATTGGGTTTGTGTTAAAAAGCCTTTAGTCATTTATTTACATTATGTTCTCTCTCTTAAAATGTAAACAAGTGTAAATGTCAACATTATCATATATGCTTAAAGCAGGGGTGCCCAATCCTGTTCCTGGAGATTGACCTTCCTGTAAAGTTTAGCTCTAACTCTAATGAAACTCATCTTAACCAGCTAAGTAAAGGGATAGTTCACACAAAAATTAAAATGCTGTCATTAATTACAAACCCTCATGTCGTTCAAAACCCATAAGACCTTTGTTCATCTTCGGAACACAAATTACGATATTTTTGATGAAATCCGACAGATTTCTGACCCTGCATATACAGCAAGGGAACTAACACATTCACCTACTACGAGAATACTTTTTGTCCGCGAAGAAACCAAAAATAACAACTTCAACAATTTCTTCGACACACATTCACGACAGTACCCTGGTGTATGCATGTAAATTCCTCTGCTTGCAAACAAGCCACAGCGCATCCGGGTTCTACATCAGAACGGCGGCTCCTGCGTCGTGGTACTCTCTTAAATGCATGTCGAAAACTGACACAGAAGAGAAGAAATTGTTGAATTAAGTCGTTATTTTTGTTTTCTTCATGCACAAAAAGTATTCTCGTAGCTTCATAAAATTATGGTTGAACCACTGATGTCACATGGACTATTTTAACGATATGCTTACTACGTTTCTGGGCCTTGAACGTGGTAGTTCCCTTGCTGTCTATGGAGGGTCAGAAAGTTCTCGGATTTCATCAAAAATATCTTAATTTGTGTTCTGAAGACGAACAAAGGTTTTATGGGTTTTAAAACGAAATGAGGGTGAGTAATTAATGACAGAATTACAATTTTTGGGGTGAACTATCCCTTTAATATCTTCAGGAATAATTACAGAGAGGTTTGTTGGAGTAGGGTTAGCACTGAATTCTGCATGAAGGTAGGTCTCCAGGAACAGGATTGGGCACCCCTGGCTTAAAGGAACATATGTTTGAAGTTTGTCAGATAAAACATGAGCTTTTTGATGCATTTGCAAATGTCACTCTTGGTTGGAGGCTTCTGTAAATATTTAGCTTATATGTAGAGCTACATTTCAAATTGAATGGTGCAACGCGAAAATATTTTGTAGTGCATAAGTTGTACCTTAGTGCCTTGTTATGTTGTAAGTATCAGGCTTGGCCACTCCTGGCTCAAATGGTTCCAGAAAGTTATCCCATTTCTGGGATCAACCTTTTGTGTTTTTATTGTTCACAGGTGTACCAATCTCTACCCAGTGGGGTCCCCAGGGGTACTTCTACCCCATTCAAATAGCTCAGTATGGGCTGAGCCACTACAGCAAGAACCTCACAGAAAAGCCACCTGATATTAAGATCTACGGCATGTCTGAGGAAAAAGAGGGTGGCTCAAGTCCATGGGTTGTCCCTAAGGGTTGCACACTATCTAAGCTCCAGGATCAAGGTCGCTTTGGGTTTGCGCATCATTTTGTCACAGCGGGTATGAATTTTGCTACATTTTTGTAGGTTTGAATTCAGATGAATCAACGGTTTTGCTGTGATGATCACAGATAGATGATAACGTTGTTGTATTTTCATAGAGAACCCTGATGGTGTGTCTTTGGTCTTGGACAACACAAAAGATTTTGTCCTAACCTTTGATGTGAAGTTTGTCTCCAATGGTAGCATCTCTGTGGTTCTGGAGACCACAGAAAAGGGACCTCCTTACATCCTCCACTACATCACTAGTCCACTCCTTCTTTCCTTTAAAGACCGAGAGGTCATCTACGGCATCGGCTCTCGAGCCTCCTGGAGTACTGTCAGTCGTGATTTAGTGACAGATTTGCGTAAAGGAGTCGGTTTGTCCAACACCAAAGTGGTGAAGGCGACCAAGATCATGCCTCGCTGTGTGGTCCAGCTGGTTCTTAGAGGTTCTGGCTTTATCAGCAATATCACTGTGTCTTCCACTGCACACATGGCTCCCTTCTTTGCCGCCAGTGACTGGCTTCTTCATAACCAGGATGAGCATGGAGGGTGGCCGATTAAGGTGACCCGAAAACTCGGAGAGGGGTTCAAGAGCTTGGAGCCCGGATGGTACTCCGCAATGGCCCAAGGCCAAGCCATGTCGACATTAGTGAGGGCGTACCTGGTGACGCACAACCCTGCATACCTCGGCGCCGCAATCCGAGCGACATCCCCCTTCAAGAGGACTTCTGAACATGGTGGAGTCAAAGCGACATTCATGAACAAGTACGACTGGTATGAGGAATACCCCACAACACCTAGTTCGTTTGTTCTTAACGGCTTTATCTACTCTCTGATTGGGCTATATGATGTGGCGGAGACGGCGGGCAACAAGCTTGGTCGAGAAGCAGGTGTACTCTTCAGTCAAGGACTGGAGTCACTCAAGGCCATGTTGCCATTGTTCGACACAGGCTCTGGAACGGTTTACGACCTGAGACACTTTACCCTGGGTCTTGCCCCTAATTTAGCACGCTGGGACTACCACACCACGCACATCAACCAGTTACAGCTGCTCGCATCAATCGACAGTGCCCCCATTTTCAGGGAATATGTGAAACGCTGGAAGACGTACCTGAAAGGAGGCCGGGCCAAGCACAACTAGACTTTCTCGGATGGCAATTTTATATAAAATCTTGAACTATTGTTTAAGAATGAAATATACTGAGCATTAATAATTACATAAGCATTTTTACTTTACATGAAAAGGGTGCATATTTTATCCAATATGTTTGCTGCTCCTGGAGAGCTACCATCCTGCAGACTTTAGTTTCAGCCCTGCTCCAGCACACCTGTCTGTAATTATCAAGCAACCCTGAACACCTTGATTAGCTGGTTCAGGTGTGTTTGATTGGGGTTAGAGCTGAAATCTGCAGGATGGTAGCTCTACAGGAGCAGGGTTGGACACCCCTGCTTTAAAGTGTCTTGCTGAAGAGCTTGAGTTGTTGTACAGTCTTTGAGAATGTGGAGTCACCTAAAATATTTATTTGCAAAATATCTTGGTATATTTGAATGTAAGAAGAAATGCACAGTTATTTACACCGATGTTGAAAAAAGCACAGCAGATTTGCTCTAAAATTAAATGACTATATATCTTGATGCATACAATTAGTAAATGTGAGTAGTCACACTAATGATTGTGTATCAATTAATCTATGAATAGGTTATGCTGTAAACTGTCATTAGTATTGCATAATGGTAAAATGAGTGTATTAGAAATGTTTTAGAAAATTTTGATCTTTGTAGCCTATTTTAAAGCACAATCCTATAGGTCTTTGTGATCTGATACAGTTGCACTATTTGAATAGTTTTCTTTTCAGTATGTAATTATTTAAAGCTTAAATAAATGTGCTATTTGAGCTGTTTTAAAACTTTCAGTGAACAATCATTGCTATCAAAAAGTGGACTGAGAGACACATGGAGCACATATCATATTTGCTATGAATTTATTTGAAGTGGCTTGGAAGTCCCATGTAAAACCCTGGCACGTGAATATGGTAATCATTAATCACTGTGGTATATATCAAAATACCATGGAGTTATGATCTGATACAATCACTGTATCTTAGTACTGCCACAAGGACTTTGACGTAGGCTAACACAATTTAAATGTCTTAAAACTTTTAAAAAATACTCTTATTTTTACGTTATAGATACATGTGAATAAACATACATTAAACAAATTAAAAAATAAATTAATCCCAATGACCAGTAAGTTATAAAAATAACACAATCTACCTGTTGTTTTTCTGAGGTGATCCACTCTGCAATCGATTAACCGACCTAATGCAGTTCAATGCAGTCAGATCTCGATTAGCATGCCTGCCTACGCCGAGCTACCCACAAACCAGTTAGCTAGCATTATTTCTCATATAGCCACCAGAATACAATCTCTCAATGTCCCGATGATTAAAACGGTTTGATTGAGATACTCCTAATTAACATGAATTTAATCTGCTCGGCGCTTCGGATCGGTGGGTTGTCAATCCAGCTCGTTTAATAACGATCTATCCCGGGCTAAGAGGCTAAGAAGCTAACAGCGTCTTCAATGACATTTAACTGACAAACACAACAGAACAGGTCTGTAAAATATCAATAAATTCGCTATTTAATCTATATTTCAATATATTCACAATGTATTTGTGGTTATGTAATTGTTAGAACTAAAATATGTGTAAATACATCAACGTTTATAGTGAATAAATGGTGGCTAACACTGTAGCTTCAGTTCAGTTTCCATATTTGGGCGGGCACGGCAGTGAGTTATTGTTAGTTGCACGACCAAAAAACACATTTAATGCCTTTATTTATGCTGTTTATGACTATATTTTGTTTCTCTGGTTTGCTGTTGATGAAATGTGGATGAAAATTTCACTGGCATGGTGTGGATTTAAATGGCTTGTTTGTTTACATGGTTCACCACCATCTGATAGGGCTTTAATTTTACCGCAGCAACATCAAATCATATTAATCTGTGTTTAAATATATAAAATGACCAAATCAAAGGTCATTTTGTGGAGAAATATCATGGCAAAACACCCATAGGGTTTACTTAAACCCTAATTTGTTGTCTACAGGATGGTAGAGTGATGCTTGATTTTTGGGCCCTTTGAATCCATAACAGATCATTGTGTTTGTATTCAAGATATATTGTTAATAAATACATTCTTAAAACTTTCAAATCAAGGGTTTTGTTGCATGATCAGTCAGTTTTGTACAGACATCTGTCTGGAGATGAGCTGTCATTAAGGTTGCAAGTCTCTGTGTTGAAATACAGAGAATTAACAGTGATCTTGCTCTTGATCACTGTTTTTTAATCAGTGAATGATCTCTCAGATGTTTTCTGCTGATTAATATGCGTCTTACAGACTATAGATTATTGATTGTTGATTTAAGTTCATTGTTTTTGTGTCTGTCCACCAGTCTGCATGGCTGACGTGCTGCTGAGTTAGTGTCCGGCCCTTATGCGAGGAAAGCTGGCCGGCCGGGCCGTGGAGCACTAGAGAGGAAAAATGGCAGTGCAGAACAGAAACTCTGTGCTGATCCTGTCGGGTCGAGAGCGAGGAGCTCGCATTCTGGGATCCCAGCGGCTCCTGCAGCAGCTGGTGGAAGACCGGATGCGCTGGATGAAATGGCAGAGCCAGGTAGGGTATTTATCAACCTTAATGGTTCACTCGGGCCTACAGTAAGCAGACGTTCCTATATAGAGCAGTTTCAGGATATCACAGTCAGAATACATAAACACATTTCATTACACCAAATACACAAAATAATGTTCTTTTTAGCAGCATCATATGACCCCTTTAAGCGATACTGAACTGCTGTGGAAAAGCAAGCCGAGCCGAGCCGTACCTCGCAGTGGAAAAGCGCCAATAGTGGCTTGATATTAGACCTTTTCTTATCAATCAGTTAATCAATGGTTATTAGTCTTAAGGATGTTTTGTATAAAATGAGTATGATGAATGAAATAAAATTGCAAAACAAGCATTTTAGATTCTTAGGGTCCCATTTTATATTGTATATAGTTACTATTTAAGAAAAAGGGTGGTGGGGGGGGGTGTAATAAAAAACATTTCTGGAAAAATTCGGAACATTTAACAATAAAATAATTTTGTTTTTGGGGTTGATGGCATATCTGATGACAATTATATTAATATTAATGTTCTTGTTTTAATGTAGAATAATAATGCAATAATTTAGTCATTGTATATGTTATAAAAAAATAAAATCAGATTATTTGACAGTTGTTCAATGTTCAATTCAAAATTTGTACAGTACATTGAAAAAATTGTCAGAACAAGAGCTTGCCACATCAAGTTTATGATTTTTACATGTTGCATGCATTTTTAGCAGATTTAGAATTGTAATTGTTAGATTAATTTATTCTAAACTAACAGTTAATATAAATATAACAATATAAATATACAATTCATAGAACTTAATTGTTATATTGATAATTAATTTAAGTGTGTATATATATATATATATTATTCTTTGATTGACCCTGAAATTTCATTAAGACTCAATGCTGTAAAATCTTTAATTTCTAAATTATCATGCTTGTAAATAGTATGTGTGTGCAAAAATACATGTGTATGTAAATAATATGTATGTGTCTCAAATTATTTCTACAGAAAGTAGAGTTGCCGGATAATCCACGATCAACCTTCCTGCTGGCTTTCAGTCCAGATAGGTAACTAATACATTTTAAGAAAAAAAGCGAAAATAATAAATGCTGAATAACTTATGTTTTCGCTTGCTTCCTGAGATGATAATTACATCTTTTACTTTTATAGGAATCTTGTGGCCTCAACCCACGTCAACCATAACATCTACATCACAGATGTGAAAACAGGAAAGTGCCTGCACTCTTTAGTGGGCCATCGACGCACACCTTGGTGTGTGACCTTTCACCCCACCATCCCTGGCCTGGTTGCCTCTGGGTGCCTTGATGGAGAAGTCCGCATTTGGGACCTGCATGTGAGCTTCAGTTTTGTATTACATTTTAGTTATGCCTAATATGAGTGGACCTTCCCCTTGCAAAAATTTTTATCTTGTGTGTTTGATTTTCATACCGTTCAGTCGCACCTCTCGGTGGTTATTCTAGTCTGATCAAATTGCAGGTCATCTACATGTATACTAGGCATTAGAAACTCAGACGTTGCTGTTTAAATGAATGCTGTGGATGTTTTTCCCTATTCCCAGGGTGGTAGCGAGAGCTGGTTCACGGAGAGTAATGTTGCCATCGCTTCTCTAGCGTTCCACCCCACGGCTCAGCTCTTGCTCATCGCCACCAACAACGAACTCCACTTCTGGGACTGGAGCCGACCAGAACCTTTTGCTGTGGTCAAGACTGCCAGCGAGACCGAACGTGTTCGGTGTGGAAGCAATACTGTTATTTCTTAGTGGTCAACAAGAAATAAAAATAGACCCTTTTTTCCATAATCATTAAAACAATTAATCCTAATTTTTAATTTTTTGGCCAGGTTGGTGAGATTTGATCCTCTAGGTCATAATCTTTTAACAGCTATTGTGAACCCATCCAACCAGCAGGTTAGAAACAACCATTTTTCCTGTCAAAATAGCTGTACTGTATTTTCCTATGTGCATTTCCCTTTTACAAACATCATTTTATGAGCGTTTTGCTGTGTTTCTATAGAATGATGATGACTCCGAGGTCCCCATGGACAGTATGGATATGGCTTTGTTCCGCCAACGTTCTCTTTTACGCTCCCCACCCGTACGTCGCACACCCATCCTGCACAATTTCCTGCACATATTGTCCTCTCGCTCTTCTGGGGCGCAGGCTGGCGATCAATCCCGCCCTGCCCCTGAGCCCCGAGAGCCTCCCAGCATGCCCCGGTTCCAGTACCCAGTGCGGACAGAACCGGGTGACCGCCCTGCCTTACAGGGCTGCACGCATCATTTGGGTTTGGGCTGCCTGTGCAGTCGTTGTGCTGCCTCGCGGAACTTATTCACGCAGAATCCGACAGGCCTCCAGCCTTCGGATTTGCCTCAACCGCAGACTCAGTCGGGCCCCTCTGCCTTCTCGCCCGCTCCTAGCCAGACCCGCACCTCCACGGACCGACCTTCTGCTTTTAGCAGTGTATTCAGTGGGGCTGCGGGGAACTCTGCGCATCGGGGACTCTTGCCTCTTTGGACTATTGATCCCTTGGGGTCACAAGCACCCGGTCCTCTCGAGGCCCCTGGGCGTCTTCCTGGGGCTGATTGGTCTGGTAGTCTGCTGAGCACGGGACATGAACATGGGTTAGGTGCGATTGGGGTGGAAAGCAGCGCCGGAAGGAGTGTAGTGCCCCCTCCTAGGACAAGCTCCTCTTCTATGGATCTCCTTTCCCTGCATAGGTTCCCCGATGGTTCCTCTTCATCACCCATATACACTTCTGCTACAGAAGGGCGAGGCCTAGTGCTGCCCGGCATGGAGCCCAACCGGGGACGAGCCAATGATGGCACCAGTAGTGGCCATCATCCCTTCTATGACAACACCCAACGCAGCAACCCCGCCTCCATACGCAATGTCCTGCAGTGCAACCTGAGCCGTTACTTTATGGAATATGAGCGCATGCAGGAGTTGGAGCGACCCGGTGGCAGCCGAGAGGTGCCGGGTGGACCGGGACCCATGCAGGAGCTGCTCAACAGTAGCATGGACACAGAACGTCCCGGGCCTTCCCATAACAGTTCTTCCCACACTGGAAACGCAGGCACGGTCGCCAGCCCCTCTCAAAACCACCCCAATCGTTGCCGTTCATGCCACAACCTCCTCACCTTCAACCACGACACTCAGCGCTGGGAGCGTTCTGGTCAGACCTCTTCTTCCTCTTCCTCTCAAGATGGACCATCCTGGCCACTTTCAGTGCCTCCGTTTGAGGACCCAGGTCAGGGAGCACGGGTGGAGGCCCAGGCCCCTGAGATGAGGCCCATGGCTTTGGGCGAGACCTCCTCTGGGCTACAGGACCAGCAGCCCATGGGTCTCGTGTACAATCAGGAGACGGGGCAGTGGGAAAGCATGTACCGGCAGCCGACGGCAAGCACTGCTTCTGAGGCAACACCAGACGCCTTAAACCCAGAGGTGCCTGTTGATAATCCGGACGAGGACTCACTCAGGAGGTGAGGATAAACAATAACTAAATTTGGTTTTTGAAGGGATAGTTCACCCAAAACTGAAAATTCTGTAATTAATTACTCGCCCTCATGTCGTTCCAAACCAGTAAGACCTTTGTTCATCTTCGGAACACAAATTAAGATATTTTTGATGAAATCCAAAGAGTTTTCCGACCTTGCATAAACAGCAACACAACTCACATGTTCAAGGCCCAGAAAGATAGTAAGGAAATCATTAAAATAGTCCATTAAAATAATGACTTTTTTCAACAATTTTTTTCTCTTCCGTGTCAGTCTCCATCGTGCATTCACCAGAGTACTACGATGTAGTGTTGTCAAAAGTACCGACTTTGGTACCAGTCGATACTGAAATTTTAAAAACGTCAATTTCCTGCTAACATTGGAGCGCTGTTGAGCTGATTCTTAAACACTGCTGATTGACCATAGTGTTCACGTGCTCATCAGATATGACTGTGATTGGCTTCAATGATCATCGCTTCGCACTCTTCACCGAGCGCTCACACAGAAGCACGTGGGAGCGTTTAAAAGCAGGCATCTGTCAGCTAAACCGTCTATGTGCAGATATATTAGGGATCCACTGACGGGTCCGCTGATAGACGCGGCTTATAAACGCTCCCATGTGCTTCTGTGTGAGAAGAGTGTGAAGCGATGATCATTGTAGCCAATCACAGTCATATCTGATGCGTTGCGCCTTTATTACAAGCAGAGGAATGCACATGCAAGCGTCGTGGTACTGTCGTGAACATGCGTCAAAGACTGACACAGAAGAGATTGTTGAATAAAGTCGTTATTTTTGTTTTCTTTGCACACAAAAAGTATTCTCGTAGCTTCATAACATTACGCTTGAACCACTGATGTCACATAGACTATTTTAACGATGTTGTTACTACCTTTATGAGCCTTGAACGTGGCAATTGCGTTGCTGTCTATGAAGGGTCAGAATGTTCTCAGATTTCATCAAAAATATGTTCATTTGTGTTCCGAAGATGAACAAATGTATTATGGGTTTGGAACGACATGAGGGTGAGTAATTAATGACAGAATTCTCATTTTTGGGTGAAATGTCCCTTTAAGGTGTGGTCACAATAGTGAAATTTCAGTAAAATTTTGTGGGCAAAAAAGGTCTATTATCTATTGTAAAAAGTGTAAAGATGCATGAAGTCACTTTAAGTAATCAAGCAAATTTCTGCTTTTCAACATGGCAAATTGGCATGTCCAACTTGAATCTGTTGCGAAATCTGCATGGGGTAATTTTTTGCCCTTATGCGAGGCTCCCGTTCACGTGGATTCCTATCGAAATGGTGGGATTTTGCCTGCTGATATCCCCGAACATCGGTAAATGTGACCGCATCTTTACATTTGTCTTTCCTGTTACTTATTTGTATTTCATCTTCTGCCTCAGGAGGTTGTTGGAATCATCGCTGTTTCCGTTATCTCGATATGATATGTCTGGCTCCAGAGATCATCCCATATACCCAGATCCTGCCAGGTACCTGTTTGAAAGCCTATATGTGCAAACTCAAGGCTGATTATTGGGCTTTAACTTCAGAGTTTGACTCTTTTTCTCTTCCACATCTCCTCAGGCTGTCTCCGGCTGCTTACTATGCTCAGAGGATGATCCAGTATCTGTCTCGGAGAGAAAGCATACGCCAGCGTTCTTTACAGAATCGCCTACGGACGCTCTCTAACTCTCAAGTCGACAGCCAGTCCAACAACCCCTCCTCCACGCCACCAGAGGCCAGTGATGGAGACTATGAGGACATCGAGTGAGTCTGATAAAACTCATTGCATCCTCACTCACATATGCATACATCTATATTACTGTACGATTGCGATTACTGTTATCTAAATCCATTTTGCTGTGTTCATCCTTGTGGTTTTGAATTTTGAGTAAGTGTTTAAAATATTTCTTTTCTCTCTCGGTTACAGGGAGCCTGGAGACAGGACAAGACACAGAATGCCCCGCAACGCTCGAATGTCAGCCCCCTCTCTTGGGCGCTTTGTCCCACGGTAAGTGTCATATGTGACTGTAAAAACAGTAATATTGTGAAATATTTGTACAATTTAAAATTACTGTTTTCTATTTGAATAGTTTTTAAAATATAATTTATTCTTGTGATGCAAAGCTGAATTTTCAGCATCATTACTCCAGTATTCAGTGTCACATGATCCTTCAGAAATCATTCTAATATACTGATTTGGTGCTGAAGAAACATTTTTTTATTATCTATGTTGAAAACAGTTAATTAACACTTTTGTGGAAACCGTGATGCATGGTTTTTTTTCAGGTTTCATTGATGAATAGATCGTTTAAAGGAACAGTAGTTATTTGAAATAGAAATGTCCTTATTTTTTTAGAAAAAAACTTTACAAGTCTTTACTGTCCAGAATCTTTTGAATGCTGGTGTACCAAGTCAAGATAAAAAAAATACATTTAATAGTATATGAAATAATGTACTACAATGATCTTTCTTTTTGTTTTGTTTTTTTTTGGTTTCTTGCTTTAGGTAAGTTAATAAATTAATTCAGATTTCTGAGCTTTTTCAGAGAAAGAAAATTGTTAATTTGTTATTAACATTAATATAAACATGTATTTGTGTCTGAAGGAGGTTCCTGTTACCAGAGTACTTGCCTTACGCTGGACTTTTCCATGAAAGGGGTCAGTCAGGCCTGGCCACTCACTCCTCCATTAACAGAGTATTAGCAGGTACAACAAGCAATTTCATTTCACATCTTTCTTATTTTGTTTTGTTATGAAGCACTTTCAATCATTTTTATCCCATAATGTCAGAAACATTTGGTACAAGAATAGTGATTTTGAAAAACTGAAGAGAATTAAATAGATCTACCCATAATGCTCGGTTGCAGGTGCTTCTATAGGTGATGGGCAGTCAGCTGTGGCCAGTAACATTGCCAACACCACCTATAGGCTGCAGTGGTGGGATTTCACCAAGTTTGACCTTCCGGAGATCAGTAATGGTATGTTCTTCTGAGTTCTAATGGTTTTTTCCTGTTTTTGCAAACAAAAAGGTATCTTGTTTCACTTTTTACTTCTTCAGAAACTACAAAATGATTATCATATTTCATTTTCTTTTTCTTAGCCACTGTGAATGTACTCGTTCCTCACTGTAAGATCTACAACGATGCCAGCTGTGATATTTCAGCGGACGGGCAGCTGCTGGCCGTGTTCATTCCCAGCAGCCAGCGGGGTTTTGCAGATGAGGGCATCCTAGCCGTCTACTCCCTCGCTCCCCATAACCTAGGAGAAGTGCTGTACACCAAGAGATTCGGTCAGTGTTATCAAACAGGAACTCCGCAGCTCATTTTGGCAGTAACACTGTGAACATTCCTGTTTAGAGTTTAGAAAAAAATACTTTATTAGCAGAAGTATTTGTTTTTGAGTTTTGCTTTTGACTTGCATTTCAGGTCCAAACGCAATCTCAGTGAGTCTTTCACCCATGGGCTGCTATGTGATGGTAGGTCTGGCCTCAAGACGAATCCTGCTCCATCCCACTACTGACCACATGGTGGCGCAAGTGTTTCGTCTACAGCAGCCACACGGAGGAGAGACCTCCATTAGAGTAAGAGCCTACAAAAATGCCACATTTGCAGGATTGTAAAAATAGTTTATTTAACAATATAAACTGTGAGTTAGGGTGAGTTTTATTCATAGACCCAAAGCCATAAAGAATGATACAGTACTGTGACTAAAACTTTGTTTTTCTGCTTTCTGTGTTTTTGATGGTTTGCTTTCTCTTTGCATCCTGTAGATGATGTTTAATGTGGTGTACCCCATGGCTCCAGACCAGAGAAGACACGTCAGTATTAATTCGGCCCGGTGGCTTCCAGAGCCAGGCTTGGGATTGGCCTACGGAACCAATAAGGGCGACCTGGTCATCTGCAGGCCAGTGTAAGTAAACACCCAGATAAAACATCTGGTCCACATGCATGCTTTAGTCCTTAGCAAATTTGAATTTCCTTATCACATCGTAAAACCCAGTATTTTATGTTTTATTTAATTTGCCAAATGTTGTTATCCATAGTAAATTACAGTATACTTATTACAGGAACGAAGTATTATGCCTAAGGAAACTATGGCTCCAAAACCTAAGCTGCCTTACTGTTTATTGTCTACATAGCCAGCTGCCTGCTAAGGAAGCATCCTGAAATACAATCTCATAAGTGACCATGACCAATTACATAGACTGCAGCACACAAAGCACACAGGATTCATAACTAATTTTTAACAGGTTGAGGATGCTGTTGCTAAAAGCATGACATTCTAGTATGAAAATACATTTATTACTACAATTTAAAATAACTGTTGTATATTTTAATATATTTTAAAATGTAATTAATTCCTATAATGTCAGGCTGAATTTTCAGCATCATTACTCCAGTCTTCAGTGTCACATGATTCTTCAGAAATCATTCTAATATCCTGATTTCCTGGTCCAGAAACATTTCCTATTATCATCAATGTTGAAAACAGTTGTGGTGCTTAATATGTTTGTGGATGCTGTGATACTTTTTTCAGGATTTTTTCCCATATATGAAAAGTCCAAGTATTTATTTGAAATGGAAATATTTTGTAACATTATAAATGTATTTTACTACTTTTGATCTATTTAGTGCATCCCTCTGAATCAAAGTATTATTTTCTTTCCAAAAAAAACAGTACTGTCCCCATATTTTTTAAGTGCTTTGT
Organism: Sinocyclocheilus anshuiensis; assembly: GCF_001515605.1. Taxonomy (NCBI): domain Eukaryota; kingdom Metazoa; phylum Chordata; class Actinopteri; order Cypriniformes; family Cyprinidae; genus Sinocyclocheilus; species Sinocyclocheilus anshuiensis. The sequence goes on along the minus strand of NW_015555741.1, from coordinate 1,395,645 downwards.
CATTTATTTTTGATAAATTAATTTATTTTAAATATTTATATTCACCATATATCTCGTATTTAACATTTAGCATCACTATGATGCCTTAAAATATTTTCTCTGTAGGCAACTATTAGGTTTTGCAACAAAGCAAGTGATAATGATAGTTTGTGAATTGCTTCTGTTTGGGATGGTACCAGTAACTTTTTGGCCTTTAGCCCAGATCTTTAACCAGTACGCCACACCACCCAGCAAGATAAACAAACCAAGTGCCACAGTGAAGCACAGTAGCCATGGAAATTGCAGATAAAACCAAACACAGTTTATCGGCACAATAAAAGCCGCATTTTTACAACCAGTAATTTCCATAAATGAGTTCTAGAGCTTGTGTCAATATTGACTCGGTGAGTCAAACATGCCAAAGACTCAGAGAGTTGATTCATTATCTGTCTGTCAGCAGTTCATCTTCAACAATTGAATAGTCAAGCGAGTTCCCGATCCCAGATCAGTGTCAGTTTTCAGATACGTGGACTATATGAGGACTTTTGATAAACCACCATGCTACCTGAAGCTGCCTTTCATTAGATTACCGTCTTCATTAGTGGCAGGAAACTCGGGTGTTCAACTGGAAAGAAGCAGTTATTGTTTTTTAACAAGGTTACAGGCCACATTACCTCTGCGCCCCATGACTTTTGCAGCTCATCGCTTTCAAGGAATTCTCCCCCAATCTGATGGGTTTATAATCCGATCACAGCCCACACGGACAGATGGAGTACGTCACAATAATTCCATTGCTTCTTTGCAATTCAGTTGTTCAGTTTAGTAATTTGGTCAAGTCTGGGTGTATTATTGGTCTTAAACGCACAATCCGAGATCTGCACATGGCTCTCTTGAATACTTGATTCTGATTGGCTGTTCTACAATTAGCTATTTTTATACAGTATAATGCTAAACTGTATAATCGACCATAATTGTCCCATTCAACGGATGCCCTGCATTGTTGTGCAAGCTTCATGGATTGCATCATTTTGCAGTTTCACGATAAACTATGATATTTAATGTCCATTTGTTTATTTATATATTTGGTACTTAGCTGTGTAATAAGTGGGATAATGTACCATCAGCCAGTCATTATCACAAAATGAATCCCTTCGGGGTGATAAATAACTGGACGTGAATCATACGTTGCCATTTACTTAGATGTGTAAACAAGATAATGAAGTCTAAAATATCTGTTTTGTTGTCAGTGATTTCCGCAGTGATGGAGACAGTCCGTCAGATCTGAACTCGGATTCTTTGTTTACCGTCAGCAGCAGCAGCAGCAGCCGAACCCGTGGAGTGGAGCGCCCAGGGTCAGAAATTAGTAGAATCTAAAGTCATAGCTTGTCATAGTCATGGATCCAAAAATGCTCATCTGTGTTTATTTCTTACAGCACCAGCAGGTCCGGCTGGCGATTTGACCGAGACATGGGCCTTATGAACGCTATTGGCCTGCAGCCGCGTCAGGCCGCCCCTTCTGTGACCTCACAGGGGACGCAGACACCAGTGGTGCGACTGCAGAATGCCGAGACGCAGACGGAGAGAGAATTTCCTTCAGCCAGCACCTTCCAGAACGCACACACATCCAGACACAGTAAGACGTTTGTATGAATGTAATTTGCATAAAGTTACATAAAGACACTTTTTTTAAAACAAGAATATACAATAAAAAAATCTAGCTTTTTTTGTGTAATAATTTGTATTTATATGTACGATGGCGTTTTAGTGCCATCTTAGTTTCAGTTAAAAAATTAAAAAATCTAAGATTACGAGGTTAAAGTCGTAATATTCCGACTTTATTCTCAAAATATTACGACTTTAATCTTGTAATTTCGACTTTATTCTCGTAGTATTTCGACTTTATTCTCGTAGTATTTCAACTTTATTCTCGAAATATCAAGACTTTAATCTCGTAATCATAAATATATATTTTTTTTAATGTGGCACTAAAACGCTGTCGTATATACAGGTGCATCTCAATAAATTAGAATGTCGTGGAAGAGTTCATTTATATCAGTAATTCAACTCAAATTGTGAAACTCGAGTATTAAATAAATTCAATGTGTGCAATTCAATGCAATTCTGTGTGCAAGGGCACCTCAGTCGTGGTATTGAAGGTGGGAGAGAGCGCTGTACATTCACTCCCCCCACCTACATTCCCTGCCGGTACGAGACTCGAACCCGCAACCTTTGGCTTATGAGTCTGACTCTCTAACCATTAGGCCACGACTTCCCATTAATTTAATAACATAAGATGGAAATACCTGATTCACTTGATTTTCTTCTGTCAACATTGAGTGAATTGAATCATTTTGATTTTATTCATTGAAATGGACTGTTTTAACTGATTCAAATTAGGGCTGGACAATAATTCATTATCAATATGTATCGCGATATAATTTTTTTCAATAACGGTGATATGATTTTTAAAAATTTCTGATATTTCGATATACATTACCAGTGTTTCCCATACATTGATTTATTTGTGGAATTTGACTTCGTTGAATAAACATGAGCACTGCACATTTCAAAATCATGGCGTTTGACTTCATTGAATAAACATGAGCACTGCACGTTTCAAAATCATAACACGGTGTTGGTGTTTTATATGAATGTATCTCTGAAGGGAAAGGACTGTCTTCAGAAAAGTTTAGATGGCATTTGAATTTTTTCTGATAAAGTAGCGTTCATGAGCAGAGCTGTTTTGATTACAGCCGTTACCGGGGAAACCAATGTTTCTGCCGCTCTCAGTGCTTCCTGCTGGCAGAGAATCAGTTTGCATGTTCAATAATAAGCCCGTCTCCAGCAACGTTTTTGTTGCTCAATTTTTTGTTTTCTGCAGCAACTCAGAGCATACTCTTTCATACTCTTTATCCTGGCTGAAGCACATTTGTTTCAGTCTATAAGAATAATCAGCCTACAAATGTAATTTATTGCTGTGATCAAAGCTGAATTTTCAGCATCATTAGGCCTACTCCAGTCTTCAGTGTCACATAATTCTTCAGAAATAATTCTAATATGCTGATTTGCTGATTATCAATATTTGAAACAGTTGAGTACATTTTTTTCAGGATTCTTTGATGAATAGAAAGATACAAAGATCAGCATTTATCTGAAATAAAAAGCTCAAAAGCTTGGAATGGAGTCAGTATAAATTTTTTTTGGGGGGGGCATAATAATAAATGTTTTTTGAGCAGCAAATCAGAATATTAGAATGATTTCTGAAGGATCAGGTGAATGGAGTAATGATACTAAAAATTAAGCTTTGAAATCACAGAAATAAATTACATTTGAAAATATTTCCAAATAGAAAACAGTTATTTTAAATAGTAAAAATATTTCAAAATGTTACTGTTTTTGCTGTATTTTGTATCAAATAAATGCAGGCTTGGTGAGCAGAAGATAATTATTTAAAAAACATTAAAAATCTGACTGTTCAAAAACTTTTCACTGATATGTTAGCCTATAGTTTGAAGTTAAAGATATTAATAATAAGGTGAGTCTGAGATGTTTATTTGACAGTGATTTCACATTTCTTGTTTGTATGAAGGCTAAATACAAATAAAAGGGGAACATTCATTTATTTGTGCTTTTTTTTTCTAAAAAATTTAATCGTTTTATAGGAAGAGGTTTCATAGACTTGGCAAATTAATTTTTCATAAGTTTGTAGGTACAGACATCTGTTGTGGGTGTTCTTGGCAGTATTTATGAGCCTTTTTTTAATAGTGTTCATATCGATATCAGAATTATATCGTATCGACCGAAATTAAGAAATATATCGTGATATAAATTTTGGCCATATCGTCCAGCCCTAATTCAAATTAATAAACTGAACTTATTAACCGTTTTAGGAAAATTACTAGCCACATAATCAGATTTCTTAATTTTATACTGCTTGCAAAATCATTTTAAATATTCAATATATATTGCCGAGATGTAATGCACTAATGCTAAAAAAAAAATAAAAAATAACCTGCAGTGAAGTGTCTTGCTCAAGGCCACAGTGATTCTAACGGATATCTATAAAGCTCCAGTTCATTTCTCTGTAACCAAGTTAAGTAATATTGATTATGTCCTCTCACAGCTGCAAAATGTGTTACTCTTGCAGTGGTTCACACAGCCAGCACCAGCACTGAGAGGCACGCACCCCCAGAGACGACACACACACTGTCGCACACACCAGTTCAGGCATCGCTTTCAGAGGGATCGCTGAACCGGACCAACTTGCCTGCCACATATCACGGTAACTGCTTTGTCTCACTCTTTCTCATCCTGTCTCTTCCTCCTTTGTCGGACACAGGTACTGGAGTGAAATTGATTGAACTGATCTCTCCGAGATCTGTGTTGTGTCCTGCTGAGGGCTTTACACTGTTATTACTGTTTCAAGTGCTTTATTACCTGCTGTTAGCTGGTCTAATTAAATCTGCGCCCTTGTTTTCTCGATTTAATGGGACCCAGTGTGCACACATGGGAAGTTAATAGATAATTTGGTTGTTGTTGTTGTTGTTGTTGTTGTTGTTGTTGTTGTTGTTGTTGTTGTTGTTTTGGTCATTAACCAAAAATCTTATTTCCAGGTATAGTTAACTGCATATCACACTTAAAATAAAATGATTTTTGCTGGAATTTATGGTGATAGTACTTTGATAATGGTTTAGTAATAGTTTAAATTTATAGTGATAGTAGTTTGATAATGGCTTAAATTATAGTAGTTAGTAGTAGATAATTGTTTTAATTTATTTATTTATTTTTTTTAATAACCTGGCTGTATTTGTATAATTTTGTGATTAATACATTACAAATGATTGTTACTTCATCTCATTTGATAATTTTCTTTTTTAATTCTAAACTTGGACGCCAGTCAAAAAATATTGTGTAATAGCTTCACCTTACTTAAAACTTTTGAATTAAAAACTCAGTAAATAAATAAGTTCTTTCTGTTTTCGCATTGCTCCAACAAACTCATCAAAATCATATAAATAATGTAAAGCAATCTTGCCCAGTAATGTTTGTGCATATATTTACAGCAATATAACAAAAAAAACCTGTTATGCTATATAGGGCTGGACAATAATTCAATATCGATATATATCATGATATAATTTTTTCAATAACGGTTTTCAATTAACACATTTCCGGTATTTCAATATACATTACAGCATTTTGTCACTTGCTGCATTTCCATTACCCTTCAAATTGCACAAATTTAAATTATTTCTAAAAGAATTTATTTCTAAAATATTATACAGTTTTATAGGAGGAGTTTTTATAGACTTGGTAAATTCATTTTTCAGAAGTTTGTAGGTACATGCATCCATTGTGGGCATTCTTTGCAGTTTTTCTGAGGCTTTTTTTAGTATTGTTCATATCGATATCGGAATTATATCACATCGACCAAAATGAAGAAACGTATCATGATTTAAATTTTGGCCATATCGTCCAGCCCTAATGCTATAGCAACCGGTGAAATGAGATCAGTCAGCAAAATTTGTGAATAGAATAGAATAGAAAAACTTTTTATCCAAATCGGTTTGCATTGCATTCAAAGTATCAGTTCTTGTTTTCCCTGGGAATCAAACCCATGACTGTGGCGTTGCTTGCACCATTCTTAACGAAATCTGAATTTTTAACGCAATTTGAATCTTCGTTTTGCTGTTATCTGATATGAGCGTCTCACTGTCCTTTCTGGTTTTTTTAGCGGACCCAGCAGCCGAGCCCGGCCCAGGAGAAGACGCTCTGTCTCGGATCCGCCGCCTAATGGCGGAGGGAGGAATGACAGCCGTAGTCCAGCGGGAACGCAGCACTACAATGGCTTCCATGGGCGGCTTTGGAAACAACATTGTTGTCAGTCATCGGATTCACCGTGGCTCACAGACCTTGGTCAGGACAACTCAGGTGGGAAACCCAACCTCGGAAATGCCTGCTGGACTCGGTATCTCGACTCTTTTTCACACTGAACCCTTGGTAGACTCTCTAGAAGCTCCTGGGCCATCAGGGTCCAGCGGTGCCCCACTTCCGTCACAGTTTACAACTCGTTCTGAGGTCGCGGGGGCGTCTCCTATGGTTGAGACTAACTTGTTTGGTGATCGTCAAGCTGATGATGTACAGCACCACCCATCCGCGAGTGGTTTGGATATGTCCAACCGTAGCAACAACAATAACAATGACCATAGCAACAGCTACAGTGAAAGCCGGAGCCGAGATTACCCTGATGACCTGTACGGCAGATAGTCTTAGGTCTGGTTTTCACAGAGACGAACATCTCAACTGGTCTACATGGTGCTGGAGCATTTCGTGGTGGACCCTTTGTTACACATAGAACATAGCATTTAGGGCGGAGCCACTGAACTTCCCTCCTCAGTTCTGACTCCTCCTGCTCTGGCCTTATTTGGGAATGAATGAGTGCCAAGTTTTTCATGGCATCTCCTTAACCGGGAGATGCCAGCCTCATCTTTTTTGTCAAAACAACAGATTCTTGCTTTGGGGAAGCATCATTATTGCGCTTGCGTGTTGCACTTAAGTTATAAGTTTTCTTCCTTTCAAGGTTGAATCTCAGACATTTCATCATTCCATGCGAGAAAGGGCATCATACTTCAATCCTTCCCGTACTTCAGTACGGAATAACATGGTTGTAGGTAAAGGGTTACTCCACCCCAAAATGAAAATTATGTCATTAATTACTCGCCCTCATGTCGTTCCAAACCCGTAAGACCTTTCGTCTTCGGAACACAAATTAAGATATTTTTGATGTATTCTGACAGCTCTCTGACCCTCCTATAGACAGCAATGTAAGTAACACGATCAACGGCCAGAAACGTAGCAAGGAGATCGGTAAAATAATCCATGTGACATCAGGGGTTCAACCGTAATTTGTGTGGTGCGGCTGACACAGAACAGCATACGCTGTTTGCGTAAATTACGGTTGAACCCCTGATGTCACATGGATTATTTTACCGATCTCCTTGCTACGTTTCTGGACGTTGATCGTGTTACTTACATTGCTGTCTATGGGAGGGTCAGAGAGCTCTCCGAATACATAAAAAATATCTTAATTTGTGTTCCGAAGATGAACGGAGGTCTTACGGGTTTGGAACGACATGAGGGTGAGTAATTAATGACAAAATTTTCATTTTGGGGTGGAGTAACCCTTTAACCACCCTTTCAAGCTTTAGGAAAAATCATCAGCCAATAGAAATGCCAGATGAGGCTGGGGGCGTGTCCTTACGATTCCTTTGGGTCCCATGGGGTCTGTTGTCTTCAGGACATTTCGGTTTGAGGAACTGTAAAACAGTACAGACTCTTCACAGCTAAACACTAACTCACACAACATCCTCTAACGGTTTTTGTGTTTAAATTCAGAGATTATGCTTGACGCGATTGTTTTTTGTGTGTGCGATAATGTGACTTTCAGTGGTCAAGTCATTCAGTTGATCAGTATCTAGAACAACGTCTGCTTTGAAGTTCTCAGACTGGAAAGACTCATCTGCGTGAGCATGTGTCCTACTAAACTTCCAGATGGCGAATTTTAAGATGTTTTTTTTATTTGAATTTATTTATCTGTTGTTTGAAAAATACACTTCTGAAAGCATGTCATCTGTAATTGTCCGTCGGATAAAAAGCAGTTTGGGAACCCTCAAGCTGGTTCAGATCTCTCATATCTGCATGTGTGTCCAGTTCCAGAGCTTTCATACAAGGAGGCGGGCTGAAGCTGAATGAGGAAGGCGGGGCTTAAGCAAATTAGCATGTAGGCTGTAGAACGCACATGCGCATCAAGTGAAATTTTGGTACGCTGAGCAGTTTTTATTGGGCTTTTATACATTTGTGACCGTTTACTTGTGTGTACAAGTCAATTCATGTTTATTGTTGCAACTGTTGCGATTTAACACGATGCATTTTTACTAATCCTACTGATATAATTTCCCAGAAATACCTTAATACTCAGAAAGGAAATGTAAGATGGTTAAAATTATTGTGCCAGATCATTTTCATACTTTAAACGTAACACTTTTTATGCAGTTAAGCCAATTCGCCGTTAATTAACCTCAAATCAGCTGATTGGCCGAAGGTTTCAATCCATTCTACCAATCGCAACAAGCCGCTTATGATGTGTAAGACAAATGGCAAGTGATTGCACTTAAGCGCCCTTTTCTCCTGCACCGAGAACAGTGTTACAGACAATAAACCAGACATATCTCTATCATAGATCTGGATTATGAGCGATAATCACTCTTGAATAACACATAATAGAGTATTTCTTGGGCACTGGACACTTAGGAGAGAGACGGCCCGATATGCGCGCTGCACACTGCTGAGAGTCACTGACGACGGGCACTGTCTGTATGTGTGGATGTGTATGTCTGTGAGTGTCCTCCACTGAACCTAGAGAGTTTTATTATAAATAAATGTAGCATTGTAAATGTAGAGATGATAAATCGTGGGGAAAAAACTTAAATCCATATTTCGGGATGATTTTTTATTTTTATTTTTATGACATTTGCCTTGTGAGCTCTATTGTGCTTGTTTAGATTCTCGTGTACGATTGGTCAACTCTAGCGATTTGATTTGTCAGTGCATTTGCATATGCACAGGCCTTTCGTTAACAAGCATTTATAAAAATATCTCCCTCTGTTTTTGTGTAAAAGATTTTGTTATTTTAGCTCCTTGGCTTGAATTAGTAGCTTTTTTTTTGTAAAAAACAAAACAAAAAACAAACACGGTCCCCAATAGGAATGGTTTGTGTTTTGAACGTTTTTGGATGTAAGATTCTATTGGATTGAGGTCTCATCGCAAACAATGGCAGCTGAGGAACCTCTCGGAAACCACATATCCTTTGGTGTTTTTCCATGAGTTCAGTGCCTTGGGGAATCTTCTCCTTACTGAACCACAAAAAGCCGTTCTGATGTGTGACAAAACCAGAATAGCTTCTTCATAAGCCTTTTGACTGTTGAGTGTTTTAGTTATTGGTAGAAATATTGGTTAATCCGAAGTCTGGTTGTGTTGGCTGTCATTTCGATTATTTATTTACCCTTTGTGTGAATGACAAATGCCATCCTGATTTTTAAAAATGCTTCTATGATAAGAGAGAAGGACCTTTTTACGTTATACTCCATCAAGGACACACCTTTTCCTAATTTTACTCATTTCTGACCATATGCACAACTTATTTTTGTGAAGTCGTTTCGTGCAAGGCTTGTTTTAGACTTTTAGGCATCCTGACAATTAATTTGTTCTGACGAGAATAGCTGACGGCGACCGAAAGTGTGACATTTTAAAAACTGTAATTGTGTTCTTGTTGGATGTATGGTTATGTATATGCTCTCACTGCTGGATCGGTACCTTAGCTGAAATCATGATGGTGGAAAGGACCAGAATTCAACTCCCTTTTCTGACCAGACCAGAGGGACGTGTTGTTATGGCTTACCATAAATGTGTAGTTGGTTCTTTATTTAGTGAAAATGAGGACTAGGTGTTGTAGAAGAATTTTGTGGGACACCAAAGATCCTGTGGTAATGACGGTTATGAGAGTTTTAATAAAATGGGAATATGGAAATTAATTCAGTTGTTTTTTATATTATTTATTTTTATTCATTACAATACAATGCATTTCATGAAACTATCCGGGCCATATTTTTGCATAATACCAGTTTTTAAAAAAAGACAGCATTTGTTATACTTGAAGTATTTTATTCCTTTAAATATGTGCAGTAAAAATACTGTACTACAGCAATGACAAACATGACAGAGAATAATGGGAATTATAAAAAAAAATCTTGGACATTAACAAAAAATACCAAGACTAATCAATGCAATGACAAATTTCCCCAAGTTATATTTTTATTATTAATTAGCATATTTTTATTTTTTATTTATATTTTTATTTCCTTTGTCAATTTTCATGACCGTTAAGCAACATTTTTTTCCAAAATCTCCTGAAAAAGATCGCAATTTAAAATTCAAATAAATATAAATAAACAAGCAAACATCTGTAACAAAATATGGTCATAAAAATTAGGAAAATGTGCTTATTTGTCTTAAAATAACTGTCTTTATGTATAATTAGTTCTTTTAATTATCTTATATATTGCATTGTTTTCATAAAACTTACTCAGCCCCCCCCCCCAACTTTACCTATGTAAACATTTGTCATTTGTTGTAGTATGTGTGATATTTAAAATATTAAAATAGAATAATAATAAAATTAAAAAGATGTGAAACAGCTGTGGAGCTTCATTACAGGTCAGGTAATTAGATTCCATCCCTTACGTAACTGCTGCCTTCCTCTTTAGATGACAGGAACTGCATTAAGCATACATGCTTTAAAAAGGGGGCAGCACGAAACTAGGAGGAATTCAGCAGTAACACGATCGTTCCACACTACTCTGATCATCTTCCAGTAAATTTAGTGTTTTGATACAGCCTAAAGAGGTTTGATGACTTGTTCCTGGTTATGTATTCGGAAGGTTAGGATGGGTGTTACTGTCTGAGGAATTACAAGTCCTCCCAGTCGTTCTCTCATACAGACGGAGCAGGAGATCATGGAGACTGGATCTGTCATTTTCTCAAGGGACTTTGAGTGGTTCGTTTTTAACGGTAAGTTTGCTGATTAGATCATGTTAGGGTCATAATTTATTGTTTTGTCAAATTTATCTCTTCATTTCTATGTGCAACCAATTAGAGTTGTGTATTTTAGCATATAAAGTGTACTATATACTATCTATAGAGACATATCTCAAGTTAAACACCTCTTTAAAACTTAATTTATGATACATTTCCGTTTTCTTGTCGCAGACTCCTCCACAAGTTCCTCCATCATGCTCAACAGTAGCATGCACAGTCCCTTGCCCGAGGAATCGTACTTGGTATCAGGAAGACCACGTCGTGCATTCGGGACTGTAGGGGTGGTCGTCATAATACTTGTCACTAGCTGCATCAGCCTGCTAACAGTCCTGGGCAACGTTCTGGTTCTGCTTTCAATCAAAGTCAACCGCAATCTCCGAACCATCAACAACTACTTCCTTTTTAGTCTTGCTTGTTCGGACCTTATCGTCGGTGTTTTCTCCATGAATCTCTACATTGTGTACGCCGTAAAGGGATATTGGCCTTTGGGACCACAGATGTGTGATTTGTGGTTGGTTGTGGATTACGTGGTGAGTAACGCCTCTGTGATGAACCTCCTACTGATCTGTTTTGACCGGTACTTCTGTGTGACCCGGCCTCTGAGTTACCCAACCAAACGTACTGCAAGGTGGGCTGGGGTGATGATTGCCGCGGCTTGGTTACAGTCTCTGCTTCTCTGGGCTCCAGCTATCCTGCTTTGGCAGGCTGGGAGGGACAGGAGCAAGGTCACAGAGGGACAATGTTACATCCTGCTCCTCGCGAACCCTGCTGTAACCCTGGCAACCACTATCCCAGCGTTCTACATTCCCGTTGTAATAATGACGGTACTGTACACGAAAATATCCCTGGCCAGTCAGAGACGGGTTCATAAGTTGATGCCTGAATCCGCAAACCTGCTTGATCAGTCTAAGACAAGTGGAGGAACGTCAACCGCAAACCCTGACCTAGTGAATGACATTAAATCGGATGACTCATGCACATTTAAACATGATTCAAAGCTCGTTAGAATGAAACGGCTCTTTTCTGTAGAGTTCAGCAAGACTGATGACTCCTTGGAGTCAAGTCCTGATTCCTCTATGGAAGAACGAGGGCTGGATGCAGCAACCTCAAGACCGAAGACCTTGACCGTGTGTGTGGAAACTAGCAGGACAACGCAACCTCACTGTTTTCAAAACCATACTGCCATTCAGGTTCAAGGTCAAGCGTCCAAGGTTGTCTCCAAGAATGCCAGACGGAAGGCTCTGAGAGAGAGGAAGGTGACAAAGACTGTCCTTGCTGTTCTTCTGGCCTTCATTGTTACTTGGACACCTTATAGCGTTATGGTTCTGATTGGTACCTTCTGCCGTTGGTGTGTCCCTGAAATTCTGTGGATGGTGGGTTACTTTATGTGCTACATCAACAGCACGGTAAATCCAGTGTGCTACGCACTCTGTAACGCCACCTTCAAAAGAACCTTTAAACGACTGTTGATGTGCAAGTTCAGAAATCTGACATTAAAATGAGTCGGACTTCAGTCTCTTATCAATGACTCCTGGCCAACCAATGAGGAACCTGATTCGCTCAGATGTTTTGTGACTGTGAAGCTGTTTTACTATAGCCAAAAGTTAAAAAGTGGAGTTGGTTGAGGTTATTGGTGTTTATCGTGTTTCTGATAAAGTACGCATTACGTGTACGATTTTGACGCATCGTAGTTGTTTGCGAATGCATTCTTACACCAACAGTTTGTGTAAATCAATGCAATAGTTTAGAGAAGACACTGATTCTTTTTTTGTGTGCATGATGCTGGTTTACCAGAGCCAAAAGTGTAAATAAAGTGAAGTATTTAGTTGCTCATATTGCACGCATTAAATGTATTGCAAAGTCATTAAGTTGATTCATATTTTTTGTGAGCGTGATAGTGGTTTACTAAAGTGAGAAGTAAAAATAAATGTGTTTGTTGAGTTGTTATTCATCATGTCACTATAACTGCATTTGTTCTACGTATTGTATCATAAAAACAACAACAAAAAAAGCTTTCTGATACAGTTTAAGACTGTTACTCTTTGTGCAAATTGGTAAAAATCAAACAAATTTGTGTAAATCATAATTACATTCTTATGGAAATTGCTTTGTGTTCTAGTTTTACAAGTGAAAATATACCAGTTATTTTATGTTTATAACATTGCTAAAATTGCAAATGTACAACTATATTGACGTCATTAAAGTAATTTTTCCAAGTTTGTACGTCTTGAACAATAAATGTGTAAACTTTGTTTTTAAAAAAGCACCAGAAACTATGATTGAAAATACACTTTCATTTATTCACAACCTGTAGAAGTAATCAGTTAGTGGTGTAAATTTGATTGTACAGCCATCAAATCTAAAAACATAAACATTTATAAACATAGATTCTTTATATAGGCCATTACTTCCAGGAGCGACGTTCGTTTAAGCATTCAGCTTACATGTTATAACGTACAGAAATCGTCTTCATTCGGTTTGCTGTAATTTACAAATACTTTTGTTTAGGGGCATAATTAGGCTCTCACCATTTTTTCTCTTTAGTAAAGACAATTTGTTAGACAACAGATTTGCTGCGGCCTGTTTTATACATGCAAGTCAATTACGATTAAAAATTCGCTACAGAGTTCAAATTACAACAGCATAGACGCATACATTTAATAATTACAAAACAAAGAAAGTGGAAATAAAAACAACAGGTAGGGCTACAGTTTTTTTTTTTCCTCTCAGCATTCACCTTTTGGAGGATTTGGGAGTGTCACATAGGAATGTACCACTGAGTGGGCAATGGGGTTGTTGGGGTGGTCTTCAAGTTAGTTTTCCTTCCCTTTTCCTTTCTTCTTCTCGCCTCCCTTGGGTTTGGGGGTCTTTGGGGTGCAAGGTTTGGACACTTTAATGGTGGTCTGGCATTCAGCGTTGAACAGTGCCTTCTTCAATGTCCCAGACCTGCTTCTGGTTCCTGTAGTAGTATCACATTCGGCCCAGCGACCAAACTTGTACTTGCAGTCAGCTAAAAAAAACAAGAACAAACTCGACTGAATGGCCTGTCTAAATGTATTTTAATTTGATTCACATCCAGACATGCATTCAGTGTATTCATATACAGTAAATCTCCTTACCACCGAAGTCTTTCTTCCAGTTGCATGGGACTTTGCACTTGGTTTTCTTTGTCTGTTCGTTGCAGGTCGCCTCCCGAATGCCGGCCCCACAGTCGCTGCCGTTGGGCACGCATTTCCCATACTGCCATTCACTGCACTCAGCATCTGCTTTGGGCTCTTTGCCCTTTTCTGTCGCAAAATAGAGAATGATTATTAATGATATCACACCAAAGGAATGTGCATTGCATCATTTGAAGTCATTTTGTAAAAAATAAGAACCTTTTTTCTTCATACTGGCTTCCACGGTGATCATCAACACCACCAGCAGCACAAGTGCTATAGAGAATAAACTCCGCATTCTGGGGAGAAAAAAAATGAATACAGCTGATATTAATTTCACTATGTAGATGCACAAGCAGATATAAAACTACGTAGTTTTATTATTATTTATGTACTATTAATATTTTGAATTAGCCTGTGCTTTTTTCATTAAGTTTTTTTTTTTTTTTTTTACTAATATTTTAATATTTCTGTTAAGCTTTCTTTTTTATTTCAATTCTAATTTTAATCATTTTAACTTGTTTCAGTTAGCTGCCAGGGCAACATATGTTTTTTAAGTGCAAGTTTTCAATCTTATAATTACCTTTTATTTTATTTCAGCTTTAATTCAGTTATCAAAAATTTGAAAGCATATGTTTTGGTTAATAACAACACTGCAGAGGACAACATCCAACCAGGTGTCCATCACACCTGTTTGTGTTTTTGCTCTATATGGAATATTTTATATACATACACCAACATAAATGCATATTATGTTGTGTGTATGCTACTCAAAAACATTCATATTTGATAGATGTATTTTATTTTGTCCCCAGTTTTCTAGGCTGGTTTCATTTGCTTAATTTGTTTTTTTTTTTCAAACCGATTAATTAGTCGGTTTGAAAGGTCCTCTCAGAAACACCAAAACAGACAAAATCAGATAATAACACATCAGATATGAATGTTTTCTCTGTACTGTGAATTAAAGACACTGTGTACACAATATCCTCCGCCATCCTAGCAGCTCGCTGTGTGACTCCGTAAAAGAGCCTCTCTATATTTTCCTCTTTCTCGAAAAAAAAAAAGCACACAGCACTTCTCCTTTTCCTGCCTCCATTAAAACAGGCTCCTTTCACGACGCAGCCCGCGGCACGGCTCCATTCTTCAGTCACTCATAAATGTGAAGGGCTCCTCGGGGTCGGACTTTTTGTGCGAGGAGAAACAGCGGTCGGCAGGGGTCCCCCGCCTCCCCTCCCCTCCTCAGCCTCTGCGGGGAGAGAGGCCAAGTACCCAAAGACCTTCATCTGGGCCTTAGAGGAGCTTGATTCACTGGCTCCGAACAAAGCAGGATCTCGCCCGTTTTGCTTCCCTCTCTGAAAGGGCCCGAACACAGATCCCATGCTGTGTCTTGAGGAGGAGGGGAGGGCCCTCCGCTCGAATCCTTTGAATGTAGGCCTATTTGCATTGGAGGACAAACCCCGCTCTGTTGATGCAAGAGGGGATGTGGGATGCTGCCTTTGATAAATGCAGAACTGGACATTTTGAAAACTTCCTCAAGGAGCACAAAGTTCACCGCCGACCGCATTACACCCCAAGCGCAGGCTCTCTCGCATCTGGAGCTTTGCGTTCCGTCGGAATTGAATCGCAAGGCCTGATGGTTCTGATGTGGAGAAGTGGGTCAGCAGTTGCTGGCAGCTGGTCCTCTTTGGCACTTCACAGAGCATCATTATCCCTGACAGCGTTAAAGCGCCCTTGCACACCAAAACACAAACTCCACGACTTTATTACAGCATGAATGCAACTATTTAAAGCGACATCCGCCATTGAATCAACTATAATAAACAACTTAGCGATAGTGTCGCCGTTAAATGTAATTAGCGATAGCTATATAGTGTCGCCGTCCAATTAAACCTAATATTGACGCTATTATTTTAAACTCGTGAAATATTCTCATATTAAACGCAACATTTTATAGTCTAAAAGTCGTAAAATCGTGTTTTAATTTAAACGCTTATTTACATTCGTGATTGTTATTATGACACGGTGCGTCCATACGCCTCCTTTCATATATCATGCCATATATCTCATCATAAACACGCCCAAACATTATTATGAATATAAATGCATTCTATTATCGCACTAAAACGCAGATACAATTTATAATATAAGCATATCCAAATAAATCTGATCAATCCGGTTAATCGCTGATATTTTCATTATTTATCACCCACTAGTAGGCTATTATTCAAACGCGCAGCGTCGTGAAACACATCGACTGCAGTATAATAATAGGAGTTGTTGGGTTATGATGATGATGATGATGATGTACTTGCCTTATTGCTGTGAATATGATGCTGTGCTGTGAGCGTGTGTCTGTGTTCAGCTCTCTCTATGATCTCTGCTGCTCTTTGTGTTTCTCCGAACTAGTTTGAGCTGGTCGCATAGCTGTGCACTTACACTCACCCCCACACACACACACACTCGCTCTCTCTCTCTCTCTCTCTCTCTCTCTCTCTCCCTCCACGTGATCTATCTATCTATCTATCTATCTATTCTCTTTCCTGTTGCACAGTATATTTATACAGATGTTTGCTGGTAAAAATAAAATAAATAACATCTACTATAATGTAATGACATTTTTGCAAAACAGATACATAAAATTAATAAATAATCAAAATCATGATTAAGGAAAGATATTTCTCTTATTGATTGATACATTTAATTTATTTACTTTTACATTTATTTCTTATTTTTGCCACCTTTTTATGGTTGCTGGAAATAAACTTGCAACTTTTTTGCAAATAATTTTTTTCATTCATTTATTTTGCAATTATAAATACATTAAACAATTAAATAAACCAAATTTAATGCAAGGTTATGATTATGGAAAGACATTTCTCTTTTTCAGTAATTTCTTTAATTGTCCTCATTTGTAAGTCACTTTGGATAAAAGCGTCTGCTAAATGACTAAATGTAAATGTAATTCTTTCAAGATTTTTTTTATTTTTCTTATAATTTTTTTTTACACATTTTATAGGCATATTGGTAAATAAATAAATAATGTATTTATTATATATCAATTATAGATGCATAAAACAAATAAATATACAGTTATGATACATTTCTCTTATTTACTAAATGTTTTTCTTATATTTGTCACCTTTTATTTATACAAAGTTACTTATGCTTGGTGTTATAAATAAATAAATAACATCTACTCTAAATATAATCCTATATATAATTGTTTTGCAATCTATTTCCTGTTGTACACTTAGTCTGTTTTATTTTGTTAGCTGATTATTTTATTTGTTTCCTCTGTTTTATTTTATTTTATTTTTTTATGACCGTCCCTTTAGAATATCTAAAACATTTTGAATTATTGTTTTGCTTTGTTTTGTTTCTTTTCCTACGTGGTTTTTAACTTGTTTTTTTATTTCATTTTTGTATTCTGTCCCTGTGTGTGTTTTTAAGTGCTTTGAATTGCCATTGTGTAGGAAATATTCTATATAAATAATCCAGTCTATCTTCATATTACATTATATGATTTCACCAATGATTCTCTGTTCAGATGAGTCTGTGTGAAAAGTTTTTTTTGATTTAACATACTATCTACCAAATTTAAAATAAGCTGAGGTTGAACTGAGGTTAAACTGATTTAAAAATACATTTGCGTCCTTTCCCTATACTCCAGAAATGGAGCTAGAGCAGGAGAGAGAAAACAATAGGCTTATCTCCGAAATGATAAACGAGTCACAAATGTCAACACATCCATCATTGCCGGTAACTCATTCAGACATAAAGACCTCCTAGGGAGCGGCAGAGTTCAGCATTATACACAGTTTACCACCCGGCGCTCCAAGACTTGAAAAGATGCCATCGCTGTTTAATAAGAGAATGATAATGATGATGACGTATGCATTCACCACTTAATATATCAATAATCTCAGTCAATTATACCTTATAATCAAAGTACACTCAGTAGATATTGCAATAACAAAAACTTATTCCCCCCCCCCCAAATAAAGCATTATCTAAGTTCATATCACATACATATCAGAACAGATTGTTGACACATTTTTAAAATGTTTGACGGATTATATACATGTATCATCTATTTGGAATTGCATAGCAACTCATACAAAGCACTGACAAAATACATATTCTATCATAATGACATCTCACCACAAACACACACTATGACAATGCTGACAACACGGCGTTGTCAAATGGCTGCATTGTAAAAAAAGACCAGTTTCCTGTCTCTTTTATTATTCAAGCATTTAGTCAATTGTACACGTACATAAAGTGACCTGGTTGAATATATAAGAATTTAAACTGCAGATGATGATATAAATATATGTAAATATATGGGTAACTCTGTTACCCAGCCATTTGTCACTGAAAATGTGATTTAGCATCTAAAAACTCTACCAGAAGAATTTTCTGCTGTGTACTTAACATGCTCAATTTGGACGGAAACCAAAACCAACAAGTCCACATTGCTGCAGGACTTCATAAATTCTGTAAAGAACCTAAAATCACACTTGGTGAGATCAAATTTTCATTTAAAAGTATAGCAGTCAGTGCAAGCAATCTATGCTAAGAGATACATCCCATTCTATTCTTTCCTGACGGAAACTTCAGTCATTTAGGTCATAAATCAACCAAAGGCAAATCTACTGACTAAGAAATTATTACAGTTTATAATATACTGTGAATAGAGAATTGATTTAATGCTAAGGTAGTAATTAATGGAATGTTTTTTACGAAATTCAAGCATTTACCACAAAGAGAGAAACTGGCCGTAAGCAACAGCTGAGGAAGCATTCTTAAACGCAGGAGGCTATGAAAACAACGTCTATCTCGAATCAGAACAAACACGTGAAGTGGAAGCCAAGCTACAGGAAGTTTCTGCGGTCACATAAAATCTGTAAAACGTTTAGATATGCAATCAGAAATTCAAACATTGATATTATGTAATCAGAAGCAGCAAAAACCTCTCCTGTTAATCTCTCATGAGGTTTGTCTGGTTTTCTTTATAGTAGTTTAGTAAAAGCCACTTTCATACATGGTATTTCAGCCCTGAAATTCCCCAAATTTTGCACATTGGGTCCTAAGGAGCGGAGCGGTTTTGCGCAGCCCTGAAAGCTGGGCCTGACGTAGCAAACTCATGCATTCTGAAACATGACACTAACACTGTCTTTTTGGCATTACAATCAATACAGAGAGCAACAAACTAATTTCCGCACACATGCTGCCTCTTAGCATCGCTAACGTGTGGCCGTACCGGATAAAGCGGCCATGGGAGAGAGCAGATAAGACTGTGGTTTGGTGGCGGATGGAAAGGATGGTTCCGGAGGCCGGTCACACAGCCGTCTCATGGTCCTCCCTCTGGATCATCTGGTGGTGTTGTCGGTTTTCCAAGTATGCGGCCAACTCCATGTCTCGAACTCTTTCTGCGTACATCTTTGGAGTTTCACCCTGCAGAATGACAGAACGATTTTTTAAATTAATTAATTAGATTTTTTTTGCAAAAGTTTTTGCAACTTTTTAGTTATACTGATACTTGCTGGAATGAATAAATAAATAAAAGATATAATATAACAATATGATATAATACAGAATACTTTTTGCAATTATAGACAAATAAAACAAACAAACAAACTTATTGTGATAATGCAGGAATATATTATTAAAATAAATGTTCTTAGTTTTGCCTCCTTTTATTTATACACATAATAAGTATGCTATAAATAAACAAATAAGATCTATTATAATAAAATGAAATTTTTACAATTATAGATAAAATAAACAAAATTATGATAATAATAATAATAAGATATGAGAAAGACATTTTTTCTTATTTAATTCATTTCTTTTTTTCTTGTTTTTGCCACCTTTTATTTTAACATGCTTGGTAGTAAAAATAAAAATAAATTGCTTAAACACACGTAATAGTAATATATTATTAAAGTAATAATACGTTTAACAAAGTTTAAAAAAATGCTTATTTGAATATTGCGGGATCTGTGACATCACATTGTCAAATACATTTGCATATGACTGCCTCCAGAGCAGCACATCGGCGAATAGTTATACATCATAGCACCATAAGCCCCGCCCACTGGCATTCAGTCATTTATCGGTATTCATCGGACAAGGGCTTCGCATCGCGTCAAAAAACAAACAGAACGCATTATAATCATTTATACTGTCTCCAGTATTCTTGACGTACTGCTGACAACAGAACACATGGAAGAATAAATGGATGTTTGCTTTGACGCGTCCAGCTCGTTTCCATCTCTAGAGATTTCAAAAGATCCTCAGCATCAGAAACAAGTGTATGATTTATTTGAATGATGTCCCGGATCACGTCGGAGGATTATATGTTTACTCGGAGCATTTGACTGCAGATTGTTTTGTAAACGAGGCACAGTGTAATGGAGAGTTCGAGAAACTTTTGTTGTGGAGGAAACAGAACTGATAAGTGGGAAACAGTCAACTGTACTACATCTGAGAGCAACTGCATCGCAAACCGTATTCATAATGCAATTTCAATTATTCAATTATAAACAATTTCATAATGCTTTGTTTAAAAAAAATGACGATTTATATGGATACTGTTTCAAAACACTTATATGCAAGGGGGCGGTGAAACTTTTTTAGGCTATGACATTAGCCAAAAAAAAAACATATCAAGTGTTTAAATATCATCCAAGGAAATGTTAAGAAATAAGGTACAGGTATAAGGTCCATGTGAATGTTCTCACCTGTAGATCTGTCTTCATGAGGGATGCTCCGGCCTCCACCAGGTAATAGCAGATTGTTCTCTGGCACAACGCAGCTGCCTTATGCAGGGCCGTCTCCCCTCTGAATAAAAAACAGAGAAACACCTCCTAACCATGAATGTCAATCAAATCTAGCTCCTTTATCCCTTTCACCACAAATTAAATGGAGTAAAAATGCCGGAGTGGCTCCAGCACTACTTACGTTGATTTCTCTGTCACATCAAGGATGCAGGCCGGAGCTGTTCACCAAAAACAGTGAAAGATAATTAAAAATGAGACGCAAGTCAAAAGTCAAAAATCAAAAAATGAAGTCCAACCAACTCACCATTATCAATTATATACTTCAGAATCTCTTTACTGCCTATAAGGACTGCATGATGGAGGAGGGTGCAGCCAAAACGGTCCTGGACCAACAGGTTGGCCCCACCTTCATGCATCTGAACCAGCTGAGAACATGAACGACCAGAGAAGAGGTCCATTAGGTCTGGTGATGCTAATGTATGATATTGCAGGAATAGGTTATTTTATGAATACCTTTTCGAGGTTGCCAGACTTTACGGCATCAAAGAGCAAACTGACTGATTCTGAAAGACATGACAAAGACAAATATGAGTGTTTTTATTGTACAAAATGGCTCTAGGAAATTATAGAAAATGCATTAATATGTGATAATATATTTTATTAAATTATATTTTACAAAATTCTGATACTAATAATAATAATTGTATATTTGTAATAGTTTATTTTATTAATAATATTTTTTTTAATTAATTAATTAATTAATACAATTATATATCATATCTAATTATACTCTAAATAATTTGAAAAATATGAGTACTTTAATATTAGTTTATCATAATTATTGATTTATATATTTATAACAATTTATTGTATTAATAGTAACAAAAAAGATAAATATATAATGCCAGTTCAAATTTTTACTTAAATTATTATGCTAATATATTTAATACATAAAATACTTAGTATAAAATATATTTTGATATGTTATAATATATTTTGAAATTTAAATAATTTAAGATACTTATTATAATAATTAATTTGAATATAAATATATATTTATAATAGTTTGTTGTATTAATATTAACTTTATTTCTAATAAATAAGTATAATTCTTTTTTGATGAAAAAATGTATTAAATCAGTTTTGTTTTTTTCTAGTGGTTTCAGACATTTAGACCACACTATATATTATATTACTGTATACTATTTTTTTGGGACTTCCTACACTTATAAAAAAGTACTGTGATAGGACTACAGTAATGCCATGAGATAGTAATATCAAATTAGCATATTCATATACCATGCTTTTTCCATATTACATATTCCATATAAGTCCAAAAAACAACATCATAATATTACCATGGTACTTTCTGGTACTTTTTTGTAAGTGCATTCACATCAGTTGTGCATAATAAAGAAAATTATCATTCTTATGGATTCAAGCTAAACCTACATCTGTTTTGGCAAAATTAACAAGACATTAATAATTAAGACATTTTTTTAGTTCCTTAATGAGGGTTTTGTGCACTTTTGCTGTTTTTCCGGGGATATTCTCAGACATTTCATGCCCACAGGCAAAACTAAACCTGCCTACGCACGTACTCTGCTAGTTGACGGTGTTAAAATCATCTGCCAAAGTAAAAAGCGACATAAAATTGCACCTTGAGGCTGTGCAAAAGCTGTTTGCAGCCCTAACAACATGAGCTGATACAGTTTAACCACACATTTTGTCATCTGAAGCGACTCGTTTCAATCTACCTGCACAGCGGAGAAGGCCCGGCAGAGCAGGCGGGAAAAGCAAACTGGTCTGTGCTGTTGGAACATTCCCCAACAGTTTCCATCGCCCCCGGCATTCCGGGCGACGTGCCCACCGTCTCCTTGGTGACCAGCTCCGGGTCCAAGATGAAAAGCTCATCCTGAGAGATCTCCGTCACATAGTTTAGATGCTCCTGCAGAGATACGCAATGAAATCGGCACAGTGTGACATGCAACACAGATGTAACAAGTCAAAGTTGCCTGTTGTAGGTACCTGACCGCGGTCTATTCTGTAGAAACGGTCTGCTGTAGTGGCTGTAAACAATCCAAAGGTGGAAAAATCTGATTATGGGGTTTGCAAAGTTTTGGAAATGTCAAGAGCAATGAATCTCACAAAAATGATTCAACATAGACAGCCTAAGCTATGTATATAGAATTATAACACTATTTTTTAGATAACTTCTATGCTGTTTTTTCAAAATGAACTTGAAATGCTCTACTACTTACAATCCAGGAAGCACCATTTTGGTGAAAGCTTTGGCATGTGCAGTGTGTCTGTATTCACACCATCCCCCTCCTAAATAGAGAAAGACAGAGGGGAAAAAAATTTAGGAGAAAGTGCAAGTGAAAAATGGCTCTTGTCCAAAATGGCCTCACTGTGTGAGTTCAATTAGTCACAATGTGTTTTTGTGACTGTAATTGAACAGGAAGTCAACGTGCAATGGCTGTCACATGCTCAATATAACATGTTTGGCATGAATAGTGGCAATTATAGTGGAAAGTGACTCTTAAAAGTAAAATACACCATTTGCGTTTCAAAGACGTGTTAATGTCACCACAGGAAATAGATTTCGAGCTAAATTAAATGAAAAATGTAGTTTCTTTCCAAGAGGTTGCATTAACACAGAAGTATTCTTATTTAGCCAAGAATGACCTAGTTAAAGTCACCATTGCAACCCATTTTACTAGAGTTATCTGACTTCTATATGATTGAAACAATATTTTCAACAACAATGAAAAAAACAAGTAGGACAGGATTTTATCTATTAGAAATTGTTTGGATTGTTAAAAAGGGTGTTTCATGCCAAATGGGCAGAGTTGAAAATAAAAGGGCTTGATGATGTCACTGAAAAGGAAAGTTGTTTTAGAGGTGGAGTAAGTTATTGTATTTTGATGAATGATTACAAAGACAAACTTTTTTTTTGGGATAACATGCACAGATGAATCGTTCACAATAAGACAAGTAACATTGATTAAGAAGGTAAATAGTCAATTCTGATTTCATGTTGACATCAAGCCAGTCTTTGACAGTTCAGATCCTCCCCTTAACCTCTGCAAATGAGGAAGGAGGTTGTAGCCAAATCAGCCTGTTGGCACATTTCTAACCAGGATTCAACAAGCTGAAAAGCACCTCATGTAGCTTCTCGATATGCAGCCGGCACGTCTCCAAATCACTGTTGCCGGGAACTGTAATTATCCCCATAGGAATCGCTGAGAAGGTGAAAGAAAAGAGGAAACACGGGTTAGGATCTGTTTAAATTAAGTCGTATTTGAAAAGCAGAAGCTTTTCCGGGAGTGCATGAGTAGGTTCTCAGAGCTGTGAAAAAGAGAGAGGACGAGGAGAAGAGATACTGTGTATATATATATATATATATATATATATATATATATAATTACAATAAACTATTTTTTATATTAAATGTGTGTACCTTGATCACTGTCATTCCAGCCCGAATTTAACCTGTGAAATTAAAATGGAATATTAATACCACTATTCATAATCAAAGCCAACTACATCTGTCTGTCTCGCCAGCGATGATTATTAAATATTGTATGTACCTTGGCACATTCACTGAGTCCTCATCAACTGTGTTTGAACGATCCAAATTCATAATTTTTGCTCCCCTCCTTCAAGATGAAAGACATTGGGCAAAGACAAGCTTATGTAAGATATTCATTTGAAATGGATATCTTCTGCCCCTCTCACTAACAAAAAAATGACATGGTGCAATGGTATATTTCAAAGTACCATGGAATTATTGTGCCATTGTAGTGCACTTTTGTTGCAGATGGGCATTACAGAGCCCTAATTATGCACATGGAATCGTGGGATGGATAACATTCTTAGCTTAGTAATGATGTTTGCTATAAAAAGGCATAATCGTGTTGTCATGGAAACAATCAAAGCTTTGGACGTGAAGGTCTGAATTAGACCACAAAGCGCTCAGTTTGAGATGTACCTGCACAAGCCTGGCTTCGTGGGAGTCTCTGGATCGCTAGTTTGCTTGTGTGTGTCACTATCCATGCTCGCGCTTTCCGTTTGGCCTTCAGCATGCGTCTGGTGAACCCTGCGAGAGCATGATGGGATGGACAGACAACAGAGAGGAGGATGTGTTTACATGCTGTGGGGGGCGGGACACTCATTGTTTGTGAGATGTGTATAATTTACTGTAACAGAACAACTGCTACAATGTGGTCTGACAGATGGGATGTGTTTTTTCAGCGATCTGCTGTGCGTCAGGCTGGGGGAGGGTGAATGTAAACACAGATAAATGAGTTTTTAATAGCAGGGGCCTTTATGAGGGACTGTCCTGTCCTGGATGGACTCACATTTGAGCAACACGCAGATTTGTGCTCGCTCACAGGAGACTTTGGCACAAAAATGTCGCTGTCTCTCACTCTCTCTGTCTCGTTATCAGATGTGCACACAAATACACAGACTATAATCACGCATGCTGATACGGTTCACCTGGATCTGCACTTTCTCTGTGATGGGCTGCTGACTACATCCATAAGGAGAAAAAAACAGTCAGATTTCCTCTAGGATTGAATGCAATTCAGACAGACAGACAGACAGACAGACAGATGGGTGGATAGATAGACAGACAGACAGACGGACGGACGGACGGACGGACAGATAGATAGAT
>NW_015555741.1:1369958-1370241 GCF_001515605.1 Sinocyclocheilus anshuiensis | reverse complement strand
TTTTTTTTTTTTCAAACAGGAAGGAACACATTCGATTCAGTCTAGTGTTCCGTATTTACTGCACACACACAAGCTTCTCTAGATATGTATGTATTTGGGACATTCTGAAATTCATATCAGTTGTTATTTTTTTACTTAAATTGTTATGCTAATATAATTTATATGTTTGTATTATTTGTATAATATTATTTATAGGTATATATATGTATTTATAATGTAATATTAAAGTAATATTGTCCACATAAAATACATAATATAAAATAAATATAATAATATAAAATAT
>NW_015555741.1:1368361-1369670 GCF_001515605.1 Sinocyclocheilus anshuiensis | reverse complement strand
GGACGGACGGACGGACGGACGGACGGACGGACAGACAGACAGACAGATGGGTGGATAAATAGACAGACAGACAGACGGACGGACGGACGGACGGACAGATAGATAGATAGATAGATAGATACTGACTCATACAGTTGTGGTAGAGAGATTCTTCTCTTGGTCTTCTGCAGCATGTTGGCCTGGTTCCTGAGGGTGATGCGTATGACGGATGGAGCCAGTCTACAGGGTTCTCCGTCCACCTGCACAGGAATGGGCTTAAAGGTTGTCAGGGTCACCTCCTGACACTGATGAAGCCTCTCGCCATGTCCTCCAACCTGCAGCGTCGCCTATAAAAAGAGAGCAGCAACATTTGGATGGATTCAAGGGTAAATGTAGACCAAATCCATTAAGGAACCAAAGCCAAATCTCACCAGAGAGGTCATGGTGAAGCCAATAACCTCAATGAGCCCGTCGTCATGTTTCTGTGGCCCAAAGTCATTGTGCTCACTTGGGTTCCCCCATGGCATCGTACCAGCGCAATATCTACAGAACATAATGCCCAGCTCAGTCAGGATAATCTCATTTTAATGAACTCTAGGCTAGTTTCTTGTGTCTAGATTATATTTTATCCTGGATTAAACATAATTTGGAACAGCGAATCTCTTTTTATAATATGGTTTTCAGTCCAAGTTTCCTGTCATGGTTTGATGACATGAAATTTGATGTCACATGGAAGCAATGGTCTGACTGGCAACTAGAGTGAAGATTCGTTTTTTTCTCAAATTAAATTTCGTTATGCCAAAATAAAGAGGATCTATATCAAATAGCGCACAAATTAATACAAGAATGTACATAGGTTCTGTTATATGGTAGTTACATAAGACATTTGTTTTGCACAGTTCCATTTCAGGTCAGTTTTACCTGGGGATGTTGAGGAACAGGAGGCACTGCAGTTTCATATCCTGCACTTTACTAGTTAGATCAGTACCATCACACTGCACAGGAAATAAGAAAAAGCATATGAGGGAACATTGTAAGTATTTGTGCCATTATATAAAAGTGCTTGTATATATGCATATTTATTTACTGTGATCATAAGCACTTAATTTGGTGAAGTTTTGTTTTAATTATTATGACAGTAATCAATAGTAATGACTTTATTTATGTGTGGTTTAGGTGATACATACATACATACAGTACATTCATATATATATTATTCTGCTTTTCTGAAATGTAAAACCCTAACGTTTTTTTTGTGTTTCTGATAAATTACATATGCATTATTTTATTTAATGTTTAATTATTATTATTTATTAATGTATATATACGG
>NW_015555741.1:1348333-1365177 GCF_001515605.1 Sinocyclocheilus anshuiensis | reverse complement strand
ACAGTACACACAGTACACATGCATAATTTGTAAGTCTTCTTTTTAATTAACTTTTATATATAAAATAAAATAAAAATATTTAATGTTTAATTATTATTATTTATTAATGTATATATACAGTACACATGCATAATTTGTAAGTCTTCTTTTTAATTAACTTTTATATATAAAATAAAATAGATACAATAAAAATATTTTAATTATATTTCCAGTTTCAAATACCTTGGGTCATATTATATAAAAAGTGTGTATATACATATATACAACTTAACGTACCACAACCCTGATGTGTTTGGACAGATCTTTGGAGCTGCCCATCAAAAAGTCTGAGAAGGCTGTCTGCAGAGGGGCACATGTATTTGAACAAATATGTTACATTTTATACATTACAAAAAGAATAAACTAAAATATCTACTTGACTTTATCGGACAGACACACTCACCCCTGCATAAAACATCTTATTGCGAAGTCGACTATTGAACCGCTCTGGTTTAGCCTCTGAGGAAACAAAACAACATCTTAGAAATTTGAATCCTTTCACAAACCGCAGATTTTATATGCAGTAGTATGCAAACCTTCACTTCATAAACCAAATTCAAATTACACGAGTGAGTGAGCACACCTCGGGATTCGTGAAACTCTAAGGTCACGTGTGCATCAAATCCAAGGCTGAAGTAATTGTTGAAGATGTCAATGGGAAGCTGAAATAGACATGGAGACGTCATTAGCTCCCCCTAACCATTCATGTCAACACAAAAGAGTTTATAAAAACTCTTTACACCCTCATTCATGCTTGACTTGTTGTAAAGCTAGAAGGATGGTGGTCTTCTGCTAAAGTCTAGCACCCTCTACTGTTGTCAGCTGACCTTGTCGGTCTGGTGTTCGTCACTCTCCTCCTCGCTGGCCTCTAAATTGGGCTCCACGCTCAGGTTCCATCGGTCCAGCTGGACGATGTTGCCGTCTTCTACATGGGACAAGATCTTGGACACCGGTTCATCTGTGTAGCCCTGAAAGTCAACAAGTACACGCATCTTCAAAAAAAAAAACAATGAAAAGCTTGTAATGGTTAACAAATAGTGGGACCATTTTCTCTTGTTATGCCAGGTTAAGAATGTGTCAGCAGTAAAAATGACATGTTTAAACCACAAACCTCATGCTGCAAAACAAAACTTGTGGTTATTATATTAAAATACAGGAGCTGAAGCTGAAACTTCATCTTATAATGTACTAACTGAGGTTTATTAGAACATTACAAACAAGAGTATTCAGGTTCGTACCCCGCCCCAGTTGAGAGTCCTGGCCAGGTCATTTCCTGTCCCGAGGGGAAGCACGGCCACGGCGGGTTGAGGGTTCAACTGGAGCTCATCTAGCACTGAGAGAATCCACCCAACCTGTTCAAGCAGAGCATATAGATTACATGATGGTCCCTATGAACTTCCTGACCGAGGGTCAGCATGATGAAATTCATTTACAATCAATATCTGAGAGATTGGCTCGGATCAGTCAGTGTTATTTTAGTAGTGGTGTTATGCCTAATACATTTAAATTTTACCTTGACTTGAATCAGTTTCAAGTACCTGTCGAGCATGTCGAGCACATTGCACCGTTGGAAAATTTGCATACTGTGCACATACTGAAACAGTATGAGCAGAAATTATATTACCCACCATCCGGTTTTATCTAGATAAGAGCGCAGATATTTGACTAACCGTTCCGTCACCGCCGCAAACGAGGATACGCAGGTTGGGCACTTTGCTGTACATTTCTAACCTTAAAAAGAGGAAGAGAAAGTGTAAGAGAACACGCTCAAAGCGAAGAAAGAAAGAAAGTATGACCTATCAACTCTTACCCCTCTCTCGGACCTCCCTGAGTGAGGTCGAACACTTGCCGGGGGTTCAGGTACCACATGAAAGAGCGGATGATTTTCGTTCCCTTTAAAGAAAAGATGAAGAAGTGCTATTATGTGGCTGTTAAATACCGTTTCTATGCACTAGGAACTTTTGAGTGTCGCTTCTGACCTGGTTTCCGCCACTCTTAGGATTGACAAACACCAGCAGAGGCTTCATGAGCTGAGAAGGAATCGGTCGCACAACAAAGTGCTTCCATTTGCCATCCTGCAGAGAATGAAATATTGAAATCTTGTCATATATAAAAGCCTATCCCTTTTATTCACAAAAGTTCAAAGGTTCAGAGGTGTTTGCTACCTCTGTGGCTTTCTTGCAGGGTTTGGCCTTCAGAGATGTTTTCTTCTTTCTTTTACTGCTCTTCAATGATGCCTGTATAATAGGGACAGTTTATAGGCATCTTTATAGACATACTAATTTTAGTGTTTACATTTGAGCTCATCAATGCAGGTGACCTCCTTTCACCATGTCCAAACCATAAAACACTACATCATAAAATTACATCACTATTAGTACTTTAGAAATACATTTGGAAGATATTAATATTTCTGTCATGACAACTCTCAGAGGGATCGGCATGGTACTACTGTACATGACAATGTTAATGTATTTGGTCTTGGCGGAATAGATCTGCTACGCTGCTGCTGCGGCAGAGCAAGTACCGAGACTTGCTACTGCCAATACATCCACAACATGCTGCTGTGAGCATGTAAGAAATATTGCTGCTGCAAATATAACATACCGTACATGAAATAACCCCCATATAGCATATATGAATCCCCTCGTAGCAGATCTATACAGGTGGAGCTGGGGAAGGTGGAGGGTTTCTGAAGCAAGCTGCACTGCTACGGCAAGCACTAGTCATATATTTGAATGCTGAGCAGTCAGCTCATTGGCTACCGATACAGGAGAGAACCAATCAGCTGAGCCACATGATAATGATGTCATTAGGTCAGATTGAGTTAGACCTATCGGACTGCGCCATCTAGAGTTTCATGCCAGAACTCTGTATATATCTATAAGATATACATTCAAAGGTTTTAAGTTGGTAAGATTTTTTAATGTCTATTTGTTCGAAAATACAGTAAATATAACCGTAATATTTTGTATAAACCCCATTTTCTTCAGGTCAGATGGTACCTGCTGTCTGCGGACTCTGATGATCCAGGTTGGAGGGATGATCACAGCCGCGTGAGCTCCAAGAGAACACGTCTCTTCGATTTTCTGCAGCATGAAGCAGGTCACCTTGTTGTGATACTGTAAGACACATAGCAAAGTGCATTGATTGATATTTTATCATACTTTAACTTTTTATGCACTACTTCGACTCAAACGTTTTGGGTATTTTTGAAAGAAGAATACAGTAAAAACAGTAAGGTTGTGAAATACTATTATAATTTAAAATAGCTTTTTTTTTCTATTTTAATATATTTTAAAATGTAATTTATTCCTGAAATAGCAAAACTAAAGTTTCAGCAGCCATTATCTTAAGAGTCACGATCAGAAATCATTCTAATATGCTGAAAACAGTTGGATTGCTTGATTTTTATGTAAAAAAAACATGATGAAGGTTTTTGAAATAGAATGATTTGTAACAAAGAAAAAGCCTTTACTGTGTCTTTTAATCAATTGAATGCACTCTTGCTGAATAAAAGCATTAATGTCTTAAAAAAAAAAAAAATCTTTCTGACCCCAAACTTTTGAACGGTAGTGTACATTGCAACCATTAAAACAAAAAAAAAAAGATTTTATCAGATGTGCAATACTTACTGCTTGCTTACACCAAGAGCAGCTGATGGCCACGATATCTTTACTGTGGAAGGAGAATTTCTGCTGGAAACCCTGAGGAAAGAGTGAAATTAGGCCATAAATACTTTCTGGGTGATTACACGTTTCATATTTTATGAGTCTTGCACTGACCTTTCCACATTGCCGGCATTTTCCATCTTGCCGTCTCCTATGGACCCAGTGATGTCTCATGTTTGGAGTCTGAAACACAAACCAGCTCAGTTGTTTAACAAAACTAAATGATAAAGCTCATTTTAAGGGACAAAAAGTCTTACCTCTCGGACATTTCTCATCCCTGGATCTTTAAATGATGGCTTACATCTGAAGTTAATCTATGGGGAACAGTTCATTTGTTGAGATAAAAAGTTCAAAACATTGTAAGTTTTTCAGCTTTACAACAATCGTCTAACCTTCTCCAGCTGATCCATGCATACAGTGTGAACAGCTATTTTGCAGGATGCACATTTGTGGCGAGGAAGAGATTTTTGCTGAGAAAACAAAATGAAACACAACAATTGGCATTTTAGCAATACATCTGAATCTGTGCGTATAACGTCTAACCAGTAGAGGGAGCTTGCGTGCAAGGATTTTTACAAAAGGAAAGACACTACTATAAACTACTCATTGTGCTGTTGATCGTTTTAAGAATAAAAATATGGGTCATTTACCAGTGACTTTGCAAAACAATATGTCTCTCCAACGTAACAGAAATCTCCAGACGGACTGGTCTCAAACCACACGTGTTGACCAAACTGGGCATTTTCCTGAGGAAGACAACTAACCAGTAAGTTAAACAGAAGTTAAAGAGATTAATATGGATTACTGTTTCATGAGTTGGAGTTTACTGCCATTGAGATAAATGAAACAGTTGGAATGCTAACTCGTTTGTTGAAATACAAATGAGTAACTCACAGTCCAATCCACGGTGCTGCAGATCTCTTTGTTGGGTTCACATTTGGCCGGTATTATGGCAACGGATTGGGCAGCGTTATCCTGCACACCAGCCTTGGCAATGGCTTTCCTGACAAAAACAATGACAGTGACATTAAACAGACTGTCTGTGTCCATCATATCCTAAGTCAATTAGATTTAGAACACTGATCAAAAGAAATACAATTATGAACATTTTTCCCTGAAAGGATGGCATCTTATTTCGCACAGCTTTCCACCTGGAGTGCCTTGGGGGTCTCTTTGAATTACATTTGTTTAATTCCATATCAATCATAATAAGACTATTTTTACTAGCCACCAACAACTAGAATTATATAGCACGGCTTGGAAATATATAGGTTTTTCTGCTTTTAATCTGCTTTCAGTACTACCACAATACACTGTGGATACCTGATGTTTAGCCTATGTCATTTAGCTCACCAAATTTGGAAGATACAGCACTGAATTTTATACTAAACAACAAAATGAAAATTGGCTAGTCTTTAATGTAACTTTATTTTATACACATCTATATAGAATCGAGTGTGCCATCTGTACATCAACGTTCATGCTAAATGTTAACACAATAGACGTGCAGAAACAGATAGCCTCTCCTTATACAGGAACTCTGATGCAATTATGGCTATGCCAAGAAAGTTGTCAATGAAGTTTATGCAATGAAATCACAGGAAATGCATTTCTAAAGGCAAATATTACCTTTAGCTTTGGGTGGGGCATTTCCAAGGTTTTTTGTAATCCTTTTGTAATCAAAACCTTGCTCACCCTGACCTTTGTGTCCTAATCCCTACAGAGGGAATCAGTGAAGCTTAGCAACCTGTTGATGAGAAGCCCACTGGGTGATCAGTAATGTTGATGAGTCACATTACCTCGCTATGGTAGCAGCTGCACTAATGAGCGATCGCCATGGTGCTCGTATCCACGGGATGGAGAATGAGAAGGTCAATGCAATGAAAAGCTGCATTGCAACTGCCTGCTCTCGCATTCAATATAAATATTTGAATGCTTGAGAAATTACTTAAGATATTGACTTGAAAGTGCTGAGTTTGTAAGTGGAGATTCACAGGTATTGCAAGTCATAGTACCTAATCAGAAAACCTGTACATTGTGGTGTATTTATTTGGTCTTCACTAAAATATAAACTATTTAGGGACGTTCATACTGACAGCAATTTGCAGCGGCAAAGTGTTTGGACAACATTCATCTACATCAAGAGTGCGAAAATAAATTTAAGCAGAGGTCAGCTTCATGCAGTTGTGCAATGACGTGATGCAGCAACTATCAAGCAACTTGGTGACCTCCAGTAATATAGTTGTCATTGTGAATGCACCTTTAATGCTACAAGCCTAAAGAAACTGACTTTGACAAATATTAACCGTCTTCTCATTGTGCACCTCAGCAAAGCCTTGGTCAGGGTTCCTCAAATCTGAAATCTTAAGCCCTGATCATCTACTCAGATGTCTTTGATTAGAGTTGGAGCTAAACCCTATAGGACACTGGCCCTCAAGGGCCAGATTTAAGGAACATTGGCCTAGGTCATAATTAGTTTCTTTGGCTGCATCCGAAAGCAGAAAATGCTACCTACGCAGGTAGCATACACTCTCAGAAAAAAAAAGGTACAAAACTGTCACTGGGGAAGTAAGCTTTCAAAAGGTACTAATATGTACCATTGAGGTGTAAATATGGTATAATGTACCTTTTAGCTTTTGCACCTTAGGGTACGGCCCCAGCTTTGTACCTGTGCTGAGGTAGGAAGGCAAGAATGCAAATCTGAGTACTATAATTGAGGTACTGTCATCTGATCGATTTTTGAGGGTTGCATAGATATATCGTTTGCTGCCCCATCCTGTGTGTGCGATTCTATCACACACTCTTCACCAAAGCTTTTTCTGTTTTGTTGTAGATCATTAAACCTTTATGCTGCCTCAGAAGTCAGTCCACTATCAGTTTTAGGAGTTACCTTCGAATTCAAATGCTGCCTGCAAGTCACTGACTGACAGGGCAGCAAAGCAACAAGTCAACTGTCTAAGCTTTCTGACGCAGCCTTTGTGTTGTTGTTCTTGCATTTCATGAAACCCTGTATACATCTAATTTAAGAGCACAGCATGAAATAACTAGACACAACAACAGAAAGGTTCTACATACGACAAGAATCCACTCCAAGACTCCAGCCTGGGATCGTAATAAGCTCCCAGGAGGGGATTGAGAGTCGCATGACCCCTGTAGCAGGTAGAGCTTCTTCGGTTAGGAAGCGGCAGGCCTCTTCCTGGCCAGGGGCTTCCTGCTTTCGAGATGGTGGAGACCCGTCGACGGTGCCTCCTCTGGCTGCTGCGGCAGTAGCGGACGTGCAGGCCAGGCTCTGCGTAGCCATAATGTGATGAGTTCCTCCGGAGGCAACGGGGAATGCGGATCAGCGGGTGGGCCTGGACACACTCTGCCACCACAGCCAGAGGAAGGCATTCCTGCTGGCATAAAACAGCAGACTCTTTGATCTCCCAGTCTGACAAATCTGCTTCCTCTAGGAACTCCTTGCGCAGCCCCGAGTGATGACTCTTCTCTGAGTGGCCGCTGGAGTCCTCGCTGTCACTGTCGCTGTCGCCTTCTGAAAGAAGCACATCTGTGTGACTCCTGAACTTCGTGTTGCTTCCCTTGAGTTCCACTTGCCCTGGCAATGGACTTTGGCTCTCCTCATCCTCTTCCTCCTCTTTTGTCATCTGAATTAAGCTGGCCAGCAGCATGGACGGGCCCAAGAGGTGTGTGTCTATATTACGGAGCTTGCCCACCTTCTTCCGGCGTATGGCAAAGCGAGGATTGGCCTTCGGGGTGGTGGTGCTGGAGCGCCGTCTACCACTGCTTTTCTGAACCAGTTGACTGCTAGTGATTCGAGGTAAAGCCTGAAGTTGGACACTGGATCGGCGTCGCTGGGTCAACGCAGTGGACGGAAGACCTACGCTGGAGCGTCGACGGGCACAGCTGGCTGGCACTGCAATGCTTGGCCTCCTGTGTAGACAGGGTTCAGGTACGTGGCCATCATGAATGGCTTCTCCTGCTTCCTTCCTCTTAAAATGCCGTCGGAAAAAAGTGTCCATGGTGGCTGGAAGAATACAGTTCTTTTTCTAAAGTTCCCCCCTGAGGCTGTTGATTGAAAATGTAGCTGGTCAGCATAGATTAACCATTTTAGCACTAAGTTCTAAAACTGCTGAAAGCTTGTTACACTGACCTCCATTGACCAAGATTTAAACCTAATCCTTAAAATGGAGATAATCTAGCTTGACCCAACACATTCCAGTGCTTCCCGAAATGGTCAAATTATAGGCAATTATATTATGAAAACACAAAATAACCAACAACAGACTTCACAACACAACAGTTAAAAACTGAGATAGCATGATTAGCAGATCTGGTCTACCAAGTATGTCCTTTTGGTTAAAAACCTTGATGGGACTCCACAACATCACAACATAACGTACAGTATATTTCTCTTTTTAGAAGGTTCGTCTATGAGTTTATACTGGTTATTAACATTATTATGAATGTGGAAAGTTAACTCCGCCTGTCCTCGCACAGATTTTCCTGGGGTTTACGCCAGGACAATTTGCCTTCCAAATCGAGTTAATACTAGCAAAGCCAGTTGACTACAAAGGTGCATTGTGAGTCCACGGGTCATGTCATAATGACAGGAAAGGCACTCAAGGAAATGAAGCTCTGCTCAGCTCATGAACGTCGTGATTATCCCACGGGGATGTCCAGGGCAGATTATAAGGGCTTTCTGACCTTTCAGTAGTGACTGCCTGTACTAATTATAGCAATGTAACTAGTCTATCTCATTTAGAGACGGATATGACCTAGACACAACTCTCAGGGTAAGGAATGATACTATTGGTGCTAAGTATTTTGTAGCAATATTTACAGTAAACATGGTATTGTACTACAGTAGAGGTGACAGTACAATACAGTACAAACAATTTACCTGAAAAAAGTTAATTGCAAATTGCAATAAAAATATATTGTATCCGCACTAATCACTTCTATGTAGATAAACAACTGTTCTTGCTCTCCAGGCAGAATAAGGAAGTGACACTCAACCAAGACTAATTACTGTCAGGGTCATCTCTAGCAATGGTATGTAATTAGTGAAGTGGGTTCATTTAGTACCAAAATATGCACTTAAACCTAGAGTCTGAGTTTGATTAGCTCCATCTAAACTGAAGACAGGCAATAAACAAGACAGATAATAATATCACATGATTGTTTGTCACTGATTACATGTAGATTGGGGTTCTGTTTGTTTACTCTGCAACAGATTTAATTAAAAAGCACCGTTTAGAACATTTTAAATAATTCTGACCTATATTATTTACCTATATATATATATATATATATATATATATACATACACACTTGAAAAATATGTTTCTTTTAAATACTCCAATTATTATTGTTTTTTTAAATTTCAAGTTTTTTGACTTAATTTAAATTATATATTTATTTATTTTTAATTGCATGTCACAATATATATATGTTGCAATATGTGTAATGATATATACATATAATAATGATAATAATAATAACTTTATTATATATTTTCAGTAGTATTTATAAGAAATACATATTTGGTTTATAATATGATAGTATTTCTCAATATAATTAGAATTTTGTACTAGCTACAGTACACATATCATTTGTTTATGTCTGCTACATTTTAACAGATTTACATTACACAAAGCTTTATGCATGTCAAAAGATAAATATTCATAACAGTACTCAATATAAGAACAACAACTGGTCCAAACTCACTGCTAAATGTCCACATACAGTTCAAACATATACAAAACCTCCCTAAACACTAAGTTCTAAAGCTTAACTCTGCATTTCTGTCCAGTTATTAGTCAATATCCAACAACAACAACAACAAAATATATTATACGACCTGAGAGTTTAGCTCCCCGGCTCCTTCCCTGACCGTCTCCTCACAATGAACTAACAGAGAAAGTCCAAGAGATTAACAGGTGAGACAGCCTCCACCCACACACGCACGCACGCACACACACACACACACACAACACACAGACAGAGATGAGCTTAACTCTGCATTTCTGTCCAGTTATTAGTCAATATCCAACAACAACAACAACAAAATATATTATACGACCTGAGAGTTTAGCTCCCCGGCTCCTTCCCTGACCGTCTCCTCACAATGAACTAACAGAGAAAGTCCAAGAGATTAACAGGTGAGACAGCCTCCCCCCACACACGCACGCACGCACACACACACACACACAACACACAGACAGAGATGAACTACACACAACCCAAGCCTACAGGAAGAGAAGCCCCACATCCACCCACAAACAACACAGCTCACTGGGAAGCAGCAGCACACATCACAGAGGAAAGAGCCATCGACTAGGCAGGAGGTAACCGGTAGGAGGGAATGCAGGGTGCATCGAAGCCTGCGGTTTAAAATAATGACCAATTATCAGCTTAACGCTGGGAGTTTGTGCGAGACGTACACGAGCACAAGCGTCTGCATTTCCTAGACTCCTAGATCATGTTGCTGGCACACATGGGGCTGACACCAGGTGCTCTATAGGAACACAATTAATGGTTTTATGATAATTATCTCCATCGTGAACATTGTGCAAAGCCGCTTCTGCTTTTGAACAGAACATTATGCATATTGCTTAAGAAAAAGAGGACATAGCACTAATTCTGGTGCAAAACAACCCACGTCATGCAACACCCACAGCTGTGAAGATGATCTGTGTGGTTTAAACCACGAGAGCAGCATCGGGTTTAAACAGCATGTAGGTTTTTTAACCATTGTAAAGCTGATCATAAAGATGATGGCTTTAGTGAGGACACATTGTGTCTATTCACGTCCCCTAATAGGACGACAAGGCGATGCCACTCCACCCCAAAAGCACAATGAGTTTCATTTCCATTTCAAGGCCCTCGTGCTGTTGCATTATGGATCAGCGGGTGAGGAGTGAATGCGCTTGAATATCAATTTGGCAACCTATAACGAACATCGTAGTTTTGTTACGTTGGGGGTTCAAGCTTTAAATACTGAGCGTTAATGTGAGCCCCTTGTTCTTTGGGGCACTTCTGTGCGTGACAGATGTGCACAGAGCTGGAGACTCCATGTGGAAGTAATTACTGTCTTTTAAGTGATGGGGGAGAGAGATCTGCTGGCTGTTACTATGGAGAGGGACATCATGGCAACCAAACCTGCTTAGCTGTCCTTTAGTCACTGTGAACTTCGCTGGATATAGAAATACACCCCAGCTTTATATTAATCATGTACTAATTTGTCTTTTAATTGACACCCTTTCAAAAGGTACTAATATGTTCCTTTAAGTACCTTTAAGGTACTAATATGTACCATTTAGGGTAAATAAGGTACAAAGATGTACCTTTTAGATTTGATACCTTAGGGTCCTGTCCAAGTGACAGCTTTGTACCTTTTTTCTTAGAGTTGAAAACCTGTGATTAAGTTCGACATTATATCAAAATTAATGCTTTCACAAAACTTTTCTTTGTTAATGTTAATGATCTTAATTCATCAGTACACATCAGTTACAATCACATCAAGCTTGTATTCATAATCTTTTGTCTACTTTTTCTAGGCCACAAAGTGTCCTACTTTTTTCTGTCAGGACCACTATCGTCAAAGATGATTGACAATTAGCAAACACTTTGGATTGGCGGTATGGTTCTGTTCTGGGCAAGAACTCCCTGCTCTCATCCATGCTAGGCTGCATTGGAGAGCAGCGATAACCCCCCACCCCCCCAGGGTAAACAGAACAGAACCAACATAAATGTATTGCAGATATCGTTAAAGTTCAATAATTTTATGTACACATTTTAGAATTAGTCTGATTCAAAGGATAATCAAAAGGCTGGAGGAGGGAGCTGGGGATGGAGGAGGGTAATTAGCTATTTAACGCTATGCTTGATTTTTTTTAAATAAATTCATATTTTAGTCATCAAGGATGATTTAAATTTATCAAAAATGGATCAGTAAAGACATTAACATTGTTTCAGAAAATTTATATTTCTAATAAATGCTGTTCTTTTGAACTTTTTATTTATTAAATAATCCTAAAAATGCATCACAATTTTCACGAAAATGTTATATACGAAAATAATATTATATTATAATAAGAAATGTTTCTTGAGCACTAAATCAGCATATTAGAATGATTTCTGAAGGATCATGTGAGATTGAAGACTGGAATAATAATGCTGAAAATTCTGTTTTGCATCACAGGAATAAATTACATTTTAAAAATATTAAAATAGATAACAGCTATTTTAAATTGTAATAATATTTTACAATATTACTGTTTTTACTGTATTTTTGGTCAAATACATGCAGCCTTGGTGAGCATAAGAGACTTTCAAAATCAATTAAAAGACTTGATGCCAAACTTCTTATATCAATTGATTTCTTATATCAAATCCTTTGCAGGATTTGAACCCTTTAGTTAGCAGCTCAAATCTATAACAATCAGGCTCTATTATCATTAGAGATATATTTGTCATATAAGAATAGAGAAACATACATTTAAGTCAACAGGAAATCAAAATTGACCTATTTACTTTATTAATTCACATTCCTGGTCTCAATGCATCTGATTCATCAGTCTACATCATTTCAAACTATTCCCTCTTGTTTTTTCTTGTCTCTTGTCTCTTTGAACAAGTCTCTGATGTTGCAGGAAAGCTGAACGTTAGATTGAAGAGGAAAAGGATGGCAATGCCACCACCTGCTGGATAGGAAACACTGAGACTATCCATTAAACAAATGCACTTCCACTAAAGGTGTTCTATCCACATAAATACTTCTCAGATATTCTTTTTTTATTTAATACTATTTAGCTGCACTCATTCATCTTTTTCACATTTACATATATTTCACAAGACAAAATATTAACAGAATTTACACAAATTATCCTGTTTAAAAGTTCAGTTTACTTGGTTCTTACACTCTAAAAAATGCTGGGTTAAATACAACCAAGTGCTGGGTAAAATAGGGACAAACCCAGCAATTGGGTTGTTTTGACACAGCGGTTGGGTTACTACCCAGAAAGTTGGGTTAAGCATTTAACCCAACCGCTGGGTCAAAACAGCCCAATTGCTGGGTTTGTCCCTATTTAACCCAGCACTGGGTTGTATTTAACCCAGCATTTTTTAGAGTGTAATATGTTGTGTTGACCATTTCTAGTTTCTGTTTTATTTATTTAGTACAATTTTTGCAAATTGTAGTATTTTTGTCTTGTGGTATATTTTTAAATATATGTCACTAAATAAATGATACATATTATTTGTATTATTTATTTTTTAAAGAAACTAATCATCTTAAGGATTCTGCAAGGAGTATGTGTACGTATGATAACAGCTGTATGTGAACAATGATCACACAAATTATTACAAAGGATCTTTACAGAATGTCATCTGCTTTCGCAACATAGAAACATTTTGTAAAATGCAAACATGTGGAGAACCATGGCATCCCACTGATGACCACATGCAGGAAAATCCCTGATTTTGTCACATCCTAGTTCCATTCCATCGTTGTTCTCCAAAATCGATCAGTTCCTATGATTGCGCTTGCTCCACCACAATGGTCAAACTGCAGACACAGTGTCTCTCACTAGAGTGTGCTTCATGAGCAAGAAGACAACATGGGTGAATATATACTGTATGGGTGAATGTTTTTTTTTTACACGTCTTTGCATGGCAGCATTACGGTGGTTATTTTTAGAGCCTGTTTCAAATTCCAGAGATTCACAGAATTCATAGAGCTACTCGATTATGGGGAAAAATAATAATATTGTAATATCTAATATTGTAATCATGGTTATTTAAAATTATAGATACCAAAATTAATTCTCATTGAAATTTCACAATTCTCGATTTCAAAATCCTCAAACGTTGTTAAAAGTAGCCTAAACCGCAAACAAAGAAGCAAATTACGATCAATATGGACAAATACGGAAATTAATCAAATGTAAAATAATAAAAAGCACAGTCTTCACTCTATTAATTAGTTTGATTCTTAATAAAGCTACAAATGTCATTCAGTTAAGAACAGTGCGAGGTTTTCTTTTTCTTTTGTTTAATTAGAGTAGCCTACTGTGACTTTAAGACCCGCTGCACGGATCCAATATACTGATACACATCCCATATTCAAATTATTTACCTTAAGAATGTGTTTACAAACCGACTATTTACATGAATACCCTCCAAACCCAGCATTTTTTTACTATTTTTGTGTATATTTTACCATTTAGGCACGTACCCGAAGCCCTTTGAGTAAGCTATGTTTTGGTTGTTCGAGTTTCCCTCATTCTCGGAGCGCGCGTGTATAAAGCCGTCCGAGGAACAGTGTAAGTACTCTTTCACAGCCTAATTTTAATAACCCTTTTTCATTTTACGATAGTCACTTAAATGATTTGACTGATATGGACGTTAATTATGGGCTTTTATGGAGTGTCAGAAGCGCACCGCTGTAGAGGAGAGGAACGGAATGCGGCACAATAATTGTTTAATCTTGATTGTTGTGTTTTTATAGTCGTTGGAAGCCGAAATTGAAACTAAAGTTCGATTAATCACATGTACAGCCCTTTTGGCATTTCACCACCAGCCTCAGGGCCTGTTCACACCAAGAACAATAATTATAATGATAAAGGTAAAGTTTTAAATATCGTTCTAACTGTAAAACAGTAGCAGAGTCCATACCACAACAAGGCTTATAAAAATACCTGCCCAGAGGAAGGATTGTTGGAATTACTTCCAAAATGTTTTTTTTTTTTTCAAACTGATGAATTATTAAAAAACACTGACAGCCTATTAGAATTTATCCTCCTTAAAAGGTAGATGAGGCAGATGACACAATTGCGACACACACTTATAAAAGTTATTTTGCGTTTGTGTGGATGCTGATATAGTTAGCATTGTAATGATTGTTGTTGGTGTGAACGGGCCTTTATTCCCACCTCACTCAATGCTGGTACCTAAAAGAAAAGAAAAATTCCATATACACTCATTCACTTTCAGTCACTTTTCAGACACATATTCAGTCACCCACATAGGCCTAGAGATCTCCATTAGCCCACCCTGAGACTCTGACCCTGAGCCATACTTAGCTCCAGCATAGAATGAGACGTTAAAGATAGCTACAGAAATGGGCCTGTTCCTCCACGGGGCGGAACAGTGCAGCCATGCAAATGAAGTCGTGCGAGATGGGCCACTGGGTATAAGAGTGTTCAAGGAAACCTGTGTCTACCTATGACCTGAAAAAAGCAGTTCTTTGATGCAATCGGCACATTTAACGGCTGTTTGGATGCCCAGGTCTTCATGGCCCTGAGGAATCTGGTCTGAACTCTCTGTACCGCAGTGATACACAACCTGTGTGCCTCAGGTGTCCTAGCCGTGTATGGCATTATCAGATTACACACATCAACACAGCTGTGAACAGGTGCCTCATCAGCACACAGAAAAGGTGAAGTACAAATACACACACAAACACACACACATCTCGAAGGAAGGGGGACTGGGTGATGGAGAAATGGTCATTTATTTTGGAAAATGAACAGAATAAAGTCAGTTTCTATGTTTGACAGTTTTCCATCATTTTAAAACCAGTATTTCATAATTTCATTAAAGCTCTATACCTCTTAACAAGACAATGTATTTATTTAGTTAAACATGTTTACTAAAAAATAATTACTTAATACTCACATTTTATACGATTGTCCTATACTAAGTAAAAACAATTTATATTAGTGCTGGGCAACGATTAATCGCGATTAATCGCACCCCAAAAAAAAACATTTGTGTACATAATATATGTGTGTTTACTGTGTATATTTATTATGTATATATAAATACACATGCATGCATGCAAATATTGCATGTGTCTTTGCAATCGTTATTAATCGTGATTAATCAT
Organism: Sinocyclocheilus anshuiensis; assembly: GCF_001515605.1. NCBI lineage: Eukaryota > Metazoa > Chordata > Actinopteri > Cypriniformes > Cyprinidae > Sinocyclocheilus > Sinocyclocheilus anshuiensis. The sequence continues at coordinate 1,349,577 of NW_015555741.1, read as the reverse complement.
TGCCCAGCAGCACTACTATATATATATATATATATACATATACACACACACACATTTTGTACATATAATACTGCTGTTGAGCACAGTGAATGTCAATGGGGTCCAAAAGATCACTGGCCCCCATTGACTTTCATTGTGTGGACCAAAAACAAAAAAAGTCATGCAGGTTTGGAATGACATAAAGGTCAGTAAATGATGAAAGAGCTTTCATTCCTTTAAGGTTAGAAGGTTGCTTGCCTTAAGCAAACACCATTATCAACGAAAGCAAATAAAAAAACTGAAATGCATGCATGAGTGACTGAACCAGACCCGGCGCCAGACACAAATTCACGGACGGGCATTTCATTTTTTCAGGGGGGCACAAATGAGATCAACCTCATTGCAATGCATAATATCATTAATTATGAATTAAATGGACAAAAAACGAGGAAGAATTGACGTACCACTCCATTGACGCAATACAACAGAGTCGTAAAGATTGGACCTAGCCTACTGAAGCAGTCTAAACACACGTCGCAGGGCTCGACATCAACTCTTGTCCGCTTATCCGGGACAAGTGGATTTTTTAAAAGGCCACGTGAAAGAGAATTTTACTTGCCCGACCGGACAAGTAGCCTAGCCTGATTAAAACGCCAATAACAATCACCAAAACGCGATAATGATTCTGCATCATTTAGTCTAAATGGCGATCGATAGTGCGTAATGTAATGACGCTAACAAGGCTGCGCTGCCTCTCTCGAGGAGAAATCGAAACAAATGAGCGCAGCAAACACAAAGTGAGTAAACAGTGTTAACAAAGTGAGTTAAACTCAGTTAACATACTGCGGTAAAAATTAAAAATGTGGAGTTTTTATAACAAGAGTGCTGAATACCATCACGATTGAAAATGTGACACTGATTTCATATGACAGTTCACTAAACAAGTAATTAATATTAAGTCACTTACATTTTAGATGCAATATTGACTGTTTTTGTTGTTTCAGCAGCGAAAATAGTTAAAACAAAGATCACAAAAACACTCAACCGTGTTTTCATTACCGAATGATTCAGCGTTTTGATCGAATCGGTTGAGTCAAAGATTCAATGACCCATTCATAAACAACTGCCTCATTCTTGATGAATCAGCCGTTTGAACGAATCGTTTGAATGAATGACTCAATTACTCGCTTAATTAGACCGCTTATCACCTGCCGCCACCTACTGGCGGTTTAAGTTTTTTTAAAAGTGTCATTCTTTCCAACTTT
>NW_015555741.1:1339777-1346858 GCF_001515605.1 Sinocyclocheilus anshuiensis | reverse complement strand
AATAATAAAAAATAATATAAAACTAGGTCTACTCAAAGTGCTATTTTCTGTTGTATATAACCATATCATATGTTTTATTTCATTTTTCACAATGTCTAGACAAGGGCATGGGTAGCAGAATGCAGCATCTGCATGAATAGAGTATTGCAGCCAGTCTCAGCTTCTATACCAGGAGCTGTTGAATGATCTTTTTTTTGTCTGAGAAAACACGAGCAGGAAAGTTTTTTAAGATTACTTGGTTAGGTTTCTAAACTCCGAGATCCCCTGGTGCTGCCACCTGTGACGACCCTTGCTTGAGGCCTTGGCAACTGGAACGGCTGGCCTCTGCACTGTCGGGAGTTGAATCAACGTCTTGCGAACTGCGACACCCAGGGCTTTCGCCTACCGTTACATCGCTGCTGCTCTCTCCTGCCAACTTTGGTGGTTTTTGATTAAAGAAACGCTGTATATACATAGCACTGCCACACGAGATCGCTCAGCATTTTTTTTTTATTACAACTAACGTTAAGCGGTAGCGCTATGCTTAGCAAACAACCAAACATTTCCGCGCTCACTATCGACAAACCAATCAAATACGTTTAAAAAAAAATTTTTTTTAAATCAGACCAAACACATTTTTATTTTTATTCAGGAGTTATATATATACAAAACGATAACTTTTGATAACAGTAGCCTATTGATAAAAAAATATATATTGTGCAAACAACAAGGACTGGTGGTTGGTGGGACGTGGAGCTGGTGAACAGGTGAAGGGAGACAGCAGGCTCGTCCAGGGCGGGCACTAGTGACTCACAGGGCGGGCCAGGCCCCCCAATGCCCGCCCATGGCACCGGGACTGGACTGAACCCCTCACAGAACCATACTATAGGTGAATTCTTCTTAAACTCTCACTTGGAAAAACTGTTTTTTTCATGCTCGAAAATAGAGCAAGGGAACTTCCATTGTCTGTATAGTGCAATGAAAGCCAACTGTAAAACCTGCAAAAACATTCCAGACTCACACTTATACACAATCTGTTTCCGACTGGAGCTATGTGATGCATCTGATTAGATACTTTAGTCCTCTAATCAAGTTTTGTTTGTGGAAGTTTTTCATAGTTGAAAGCAGAAAGGCAAGATCTGCAAAAAGCTTTATTTAGACTTACCTAAAAATTCTAGTAGGGCTCGCAGGTCAAAATGTTTGTGAAGAACTTATTTGACTGGAAATGTCGATATTAAACAATAAATGACACAGGGAGTCTGCAAAATCTGAGGCTGAAAGTCCAGCTTTTGCCACTAAACCCAAAATTACACATTCCAATCAGTCAGTCCAGGTTTGAACAATTCTAGATTCTTTATTGGCATTGATGGTTCCATGAAGAACTTTTAACATCAATGGAACCTTTCAATTGGACAGAAGCTTCTTTATAGTTAAAAAGGTTCTTCCAATTATTTCAATATTCACTGAGGCACAAAAAAAAAGTCTTTATATCTGATCTAGGTCAACGGTTTTGAAAGAAGAAAAGAATCAAACCATCAACAATAAAAGATGGCCATTTGGAGGTAAATACAGACCTGTTTTTAAGGTTGAACTGTCTAACCCACTAAACCTAAAAGAAACTTTTTCAGTGTTCTAGAATTAAAAAAAATATATATTTTTACCTTTTAAGGGGACAGTTCTGGACAATGCAAAAATGCAAACCTATCAGAATTATCAGTCATCAGTTGTGAGAAGATGAGATGAAAAGATACAAAAAGAAACAAACTTCCGTTTTCTCTGCTATTTCACATCCTCATATTATTAATGCATTGTCTTTCGCAGATACACACACAAGGTAAAACCAGGTGAAATCACACAGATCTAAGTCAAGTCGAGGTGCATGAGGTCAGGAGTGTGGAGCACAGGTATACGCTGTTCTCTCAACAGGTCAGACAATTATAGTGCGTAATTAATTGCTTCTCTAATCCATTAAAGGCATCTATTTCCAGGGAACCACAGGAGATCGTAGGATTAATTTAGACGCCTGATGAAATTTCGAAAGCGCACGTCTTTTAAAATAAGCCGAGGTAATGTCATGGGAGTTACGAGTTAATGTTTTTAAGCAGAAACGGTTACATTGAAGGATTTGGGAAAGTGCTTCACAAAGCGTTTCCTATAAAGATGGAGAGTCACGAATTTCGTGACCCCAGGACATCAGGTGGTGCCTTTCACCATAGGGCTGGTCCAAGCAAAACGCAAGTTTAAATTGCAAATAGACATCAGATGTGTGGTTTCAGTCACAAATGTTTGACTTGATGACAGAGAAGAGACACCACAAGTTTCGAAAACGTATAATATTTCTATTGGCCTTTTAAGTTGGTCAAAAATACTATTATGTTAGTTTTAATATTGAAGTAGAGAGACAGAAAAATAATTAATAAAAAATGTAATACAATAGCCTATGAATAAAATAAAATAGACACTTTTGGCCTTTAGAGTTGGTCAAAAATGCCATTTCAACTTAAAAATTAAAGTTGAGAGTCCACAAAATAAAATCAATTAAAAATAGCCTATAAATAAACTTCAGATATGCTGCTCCAGTCACGAATGTTTGGAGTAAAGTGAAATAAAGACACAAGATGTTTCAAAAACGTACTTTCCTTTTCAACAACCCTGAAGTTTAGAGTCCATGCAAGAGCTCAAACATCTCACCCACCTTCTACCAAAGATCCGCAGTCCAGAGAAGCTCTTGGTGTTGTTGGGACAAGGTTGAGCTGCAGGGGTTGTGATGGACAGGTCCGAACAAGATGAGGAGGCTGAATCTGGACCTCCAGGGTCTTCGCCGTCCAGGAGAGCCTCCTGGGGTCGGGACAGCCCCTCCACCTCTCCCTCAGGGTGCCAGTTCGACTGCTCCATCTCAGATGTGCAACCTGACTTCACCTGTCACAACTTCAGACACGACGGTCACAGGAAGCCAGTCCATCAAAGTCTCCATAGCAGACAAAAAAAGAAATGATGCAAGGGAAACATTTGAAGCCGAGGTTCAGAAGTGGAAGTGCTCTCCACGCGCAGTTTACTTCAGTACGGCTTAGTCAGGCAATCGTGCAGAACGGCACAGCACCAGGAAGTAGATCTCGAAGTGTGGGTACAGCTTCGACAGATACCGTTCCTGTTTTTCTCGTCCATGGGCTGCAGCCAGACGACTTCCTCCTCCTTCGCGGCTCACCTACTGCAACTCAGCTGTTTGTTTGGCAAGAAGCTTCTCTCCAGGCAAACTCTCTCTCTCTTTTGTTTCACTTTCTCCACTTGCACCAGGCATGTGTGTGCAATCCAGGAAGTGTCAAACCAGTGTAGGACTCCTAGACGTGTGGCTACCTGCCCCTCACGCCGAGAGCTTTACCGCACCCCTCCTGCTGTGCCAGCCTGACTGACTCGTTCACGTTCAAACACACACTTTTATCAGTTCTTCTCTCTCTAATACCTCCCCTGCAACATGTTCTCCCTTCACTGGTCCAGGTTAGGACAGGAGTGTGTCACCATCTATTGGTAGATCAAGGGAACTGGTGAACGATTCGGTGGTCAACCACCACAGGAAGCCGTCGTCAGTGCACACAAATTCAAATCGCACCTTGCGTGATGCTATTGCATAATACGCTTCTGCTTGGGGAGGAAGGCTGTTATGATTACATCTTCAGATATAAAGGGTCAAAGTGCAGAAGGAGAGTACGACAGGAGTTTTTCGGCGTTATATCGTCAGAGTGGGTGGTTTTGTTCACATTGGACTAAGTCATCACTGTGTTTCTGCAGTACCGTTCTAACTCTGGAACAGAAGAGCTGATCAGGCTTCCCTCCCACTCAGACTTTACATAAAGACGGGTGGAGTGAGGCCCACGCCGCGCTCACTACGCTATGCAGGGACTACGTCCAGGGATCGGCTCATATACAAGCTTGTTACACACACACACAAATAAATGGGCTTGAGCTGCAACTGCATTTCTGTTTCAGTTCAGTTATTTAATCTAAAATGGATGAAATGCAAACTTAATATCGTCCATTGGTGGCTCAACTGTCACCAGCTGTCTAAATATGTTGGTAGGTAATTGGATTTAAACATCTAGTTTGATCATAACTGGACTGGTCAAGTATAATGGCAAGAAAAACAAATACTAAAACCACATTTGTAAATCGTATTAAGCCTGTTAAGAACATAATCATGATACTATTTTAGTGTTGTTAAAACTGAATATAAAGCTATTAAAAACATTTTCTGTAACTGACATAAAGCCCAAATGAAATAAATTATAAAAACATTAGATGAAGAACTAAAAATGAGAAATGCTGCCTTGGCAGCTAGCTGTAAAAAGTTGAATTTGATGTACTAAAATTGAAATAAAAATAAATTAAATCTATATGCAAATATTCTGTAAAAAAAACAAATGTCACATATAAATATACACAGTACACACACATATATTATGTAAATACAAACTTCTATTTTGGATGTGATTAATCATGATTAATTGATTTGGCAGCCATAAAATACAAATTCTAAATATAAAAATAAAAGCTATTAAATATTAATAAATACTATAATTGTATATAAATAATATTAAAATAACACTGCCATATTTCAACCCCAAAATAAAAAAGTAAAAATACAAATAGAAATATGTATTAAGAAATATATTTCTGTATAAAGATATATTTTTGCATTGTGACATTATATGACAGTTAAACACATTTCCACCAAAATTCTCTTTCTTATCTCATTCTCCTTGCATAATACAATACTATATATATGTATAATAACAATTCTCAACACCGTTTCAACATTACAAAATCAAAAAAAGAAGAAAAACATCATCGCTGTAATGAGCAGTCCACTGAACGGCAAGTTGAAGAACCCATGTGCAGTTTATTTACACATTAAAAAGTGATCAAACAATAAACAAAGACTTGACTTGACTTGAATTTACGTGGCATGAACAGACATAGCATGAGCAGACTTGACATAAACAAAACCAAGAACTCACCAACAGAGGTTACAGGGACAATACTCAACAAGAGACAATGGCAGCATGAGGGCCACTTATACCAAACACTTAGGGTCGCATTACAAGAATCAACCAATGAGCAAACAGAACTGAGAACCACATGACAGGACAATAACCAATGAGGAACAAGACACATGACTATAACAACCAATCAGAACTTGACACATACACAGGGCAGAAATACATGAGGGCAAGAGAAGCATGACACTAACATCATAAATCAAATTACAAAATAAAGACATGAAAACAAGAACATGAAACAAAACCAAAACAGACATTACATATCCCCTCCCCCCCTTCTAAGGGTGGCACCTGACAACCCTAGTGAAAAACCCACCCCAAAACAGAAACAAAACCCAAAAAGTCCAGGAGGGTGGTAGAGCAGAGGCGGAATAGGGGGAGGGATGGAGGGCCAGGCCCATGCAGGGAGAACCGGTTCAGAATCATGGCCTAGGCTGTGGAGCAGAGTGGCAGACAGTGAAGCAGTGGAGGACCTGGGCCGTGGAGCAGTGGCAGACAGTGAAGCAGTGGAGGACCTGGGCCGTGGAGCAGTGGCAGACAGTGAAACACTGGAGGACCTGGGCCGTGGAGCAGTGGCAGACAGTGAAACACTGGAGGACCTGGGCCGTGGAGCAGTGACAGACAATGGAGCAGAGGGGGACCTGGGCCATCAAGCAGTGGCAGACTGTGGAACACTGGAGGACCTGGGCCATGGAATAGAGGCAGACTGTGGATCAACGGAGGACCTGGGCCATGGATCAGATCCATAGGAGCATGGAGCCATGGTGAAGCAGGTAGAGCAGGGAGCCATGGCGGAGCAGGCAGAGCAGGATGGCTGAGTGGTGCCGGCAGAGAAGGAAGCCATGGCAGAGCAGAGACGTGGACAGACCACTTGACCGTGATAGAACAGGCAGAGAGTTCTTGAGCAGCTTCCATAGCTGCAACATGACAGGCAGAATGTTCATAAATGACCTCTTTGGTCGTGACAGGGCAGACTATGAATTCATGAGCGGCCTCCATGGCTGTGACAAGGCAGACAGTGAGTTCATGAACGGCCTCCTTGGCCGTGACAGGACAGACAGAGAGTTCATGGACGGCCTCCTTGGCCGTGACAGGACAGGCAGAAAGTTCCAAAGCAGACGCCGCCACCTCTGTAGGTTCTAGAGCGGACGCCTCCACCTCTGGAGGCACTGGAGTGGATTGGTGGAAATGAGAGGCCTCTGGGGCAGACTCATGGACAGGAGAGGCCTCTGAGGCAGATTCATGGACAGAAGAGGCCCCTGGAGCAGACTCGTGGACAGAAGAGGTCTCTGGAGCGCAGTATGCAGCCCACACACTAAAAATGGCGACCGCCATCATGGGCAGTGCAGCAGACAGTGGGATACCTGCCGGGCTTGAGAGCATAGAAACCACTGGGATGTCAGCTGCTCGCACTGACATCAGTGGTGGGTCCATCACATTAGCAATCAGTCTCGTCAGTCCTGGCCCAAGCTCCGCATCCGCTGGAGCTTGGGTACTATAGCCCCCCCAAAAAAAATCCCTTAGGGGAAACTTGCTTGGCAGTCGTGGCGTGACGAGGCTCAGGCGTGGCGGCCATCTTGGCCGGGGACTCATGCTGTGTTCAAGTCCTCCTGGGACATTCGTACTTACGAGTTGACAAGTCGTAATTACGACGTCAGGTGCGTTCAAGTCAGTTTAGTCAGCACAAGATGGCGGTGTACCTTCTTTTAATAAATTACAAGAAAATACAACAGGGTCTGCATTTTTTTTACTTGGATTTCATTAATCGTAAATATAATGTATCCGACCTAACTTGGCCGCACCATCAGGCGTGGTGGCCATCTTGGCCGGGGAATCAGGCGTGGCGGCCATCTTGGCCAGGGACTCAGGCGTGATGACCATCTTGGCCGGGGACTCAGGCGTGGCGGCCATCTTGGTCGGGGAAGCAGGCGTGGTGGCCATCTTGGCCGGGGAATCAGGCTTGATGTGAGCAGACTCTGAAATGGCGGCCATGATGGGACGAGGCTCTGAAATGGTGGCCATGTCGTGACGAGACTTTGGACGATCAG
>NW_015555741.1:1337849-1339422 GCF_001515605.1 Sinocyclocheilus anshuiensis | reverse complement strand
CAGGCCTCGGGACGAACAGACGATACGTGATCAGCCTCGGGACGATCAGCTGTGACTTGACGAGACTCTGGACGATCAGCTGAGACATAACGAGACTCTGGAAGATCAACTGAGACGTGACGAGACTCTGGAAGATCAACTGAGACGTGACGAGACTCTGGACGATCAGTTGAGACGTGACGAGACTTTGGAAGATCAACTGAGATGTGACGAGACTCTAGAAGGGCGGCCATTTTGCGAAGAGACTCTTGTGTGGTGGCCATCTTGCGATGAAGCTCTTGAATGGTGGCCATGTTGAGAAGAATCTCTTGAGTGGCTGGCATGACGTGATCAGGCTCTGGCTTGGCAGACGTGACGTGAGCAGGCCCTGGGGTAGCAGACATGACATTAGCAGACTCTGGCTTGGCAGACATGACGTGATCAGGCTTTAATATGGTGGACATGACATGAGTAGACTTTGACTTAACTGGCATGACATGAGCAGGTTCTTGCTTGACAGGCATGACGTGAGCAGGAGCTGGTTTGGCAGGCATGATGTGAGCGGGCTTTGGAGTAGCAGACATGACGTGAACAGGTCCTGGCTTGACAGACGTGACGTGAGCAGACTCTGGATTGTTAGGCATGATCTGAGCAACTCCTGACATGACGGTCGGGACGTGAAAATGCTCTGGTGCAGTGGGTACAGCACAATTGCGGGGCTCCTCATCCACAACTCCCACAGTAAGAGGTGAACCAGCCAACAACAAAGCATAGTCAATATATTGTTCTAGTGACCAACAAATCTTACCCCCCGGCAGACTTGAACGAAGGGGTTCGTCTAAACCAAAGCCAAAAATGTTTTTAAGCGCCACGTCATTAAAATCCACAGTGAGAAAGTTCGCAAAAGTCCTCCACATATACCTCTATAGCCCTGTTTCCTTGACGCAGGCAGAGGAAGCATGAAACTGCTGGGTTCATGGTTGTGGTCGTGTATTCTGTAATGAGCAGTCCACTGAACGGCAAGTTGAAGAACCCATGTGCAGTTTATTTACAAAGTGATCCAAACATCCAAACAAAGACTTGACTTGACTTGAACAGACTTGACGTAGCATGAACAGACTAGACTCACCGACAGCAGGTACATACATTAAATACACGACCAAGAACAATGGGAACATGAGGCCTATTTGTAGCAAACACTAACGGCCGGGACACACCAAGCCGACAGTCAGCCTTTGGCCAACGTCGGCCCGACGGTGAGCGACAGTCGGGCTAGTTTGTTTGGTGTGTTCCACTCGTCGGCTGCTTTGTTTACGTTTCATATATCTGCATTTATCTCGTATAACATTGTTTCGGTTTCTCCTTTTGAATGACGAAAATACACTATTGATAGCTGCTGATATAGACAGTTAATTCCTCTCACGCATGCGCAGAACATACGTGTTAGTTTGCCGTCGGCTGTAGTCTGTGCGGTGAGTTCAAGCGCAGCTTTTTGGCCCGACGCTGCTGACGTGAGGCGACAACACCGTCGGCTTTCGTCACAGCTAGTTCTTTGAAGTCGGCTTGGTGTGTCCCGGCCTTTATGGAAACATAA
>NW_015555741.1:1333563-1337482 GCF_001515605.1 Sinocyclocheilus anshuiensis | reverse complement strand
ACCAATGAGGAACAAGACACATGACTATAACAACCAATCAGAACTTGACACATACACAGGGCAGAAATACATGAGGGCAAGGGAAGCATGACACTAACATCAGAAATCAAATTTAAAAAATAAAAGACATGAAAACCAAGAATATGAAACAAAACCAAAACAGACATTACAATCGCTTGAAATCAAAAGTTCAGAAATTATATTTTACTAAAACTACATTTCCTATCAACCTCTTTGTCAGCATAATACGATACATAATACATTATATATTATTTATCGTTTATTGAAGTTAAATTATATTAATTTCATTCATGCCAAAATAATTGTTTCCAGACAGGGTGGTTTCATTGCTGTATTATAGTAATTAAAAGAAAATCTAAAGAGAATTCCAACCCAAAATTAAAACATCTGGATAAATACAAGTAAAGAGATTGTTTTTCTAGGGTGAAATATGACTTAGAGATGCTCTGTTTGAGGTTCACTTTAACTGTGGTAAGAAAGTTATGCAGAAAGAGTGGCTGAAATATTCCTATGGAATGTTGTGTGAGAGGACACGGCAGTGTTAACTTTGTCCTAGTTCCTGTGAGGTCAAAGTTCACCACATTTCACACGAGTTCTGATCTCCACCTGCAGCAGAGGACAAGAGAAGAGCTCTTCTGCTATGCACCATCCACGATGAGATGATATTCATAAGCACATGGATGTAATCCCCTCCTACACACTGGGTTCTGTTAGATAACATACTGGGCTGCTCAGGTAGGGAAAATAGACAAAAAGTGGGAGGAAAGAAAAAGAAAGAAAGAAAGTTAGGTGGAACCAAGAGACGAAAAATAGCAGGAAATAAGGAAGGGATGGAAAAAAAAGTAGAAAGGAATGATAAAAAGAAAGAAAGAATATAGAAAATGTATTATATAATAGTGTATTATATAATAAATGTACAGAAACTACATCCTTACCACTTCTCGCAATCTCTCGCAAAAGAGGCAGAGGGTGTATGTCTGAAATCTCGTTTAGCCGCATCACTTCTAGTGTTCAGTCTAATCTGAGCATTCATTTGGTTAAGTGAACACAGAAACAACACATCATGTGAAGAATTTCTTGTCAATTAATTTGATTGCAGCTGTTTTAACCCAAATCTGAGATTAAAACCCTGGTGACACCTCACAGAGCCGATGCTCCTAAAAACACATCAGCACTTTCACCAAATAACTCTTGTCAGTGTTATTTTTTAATTGCTATTGATACCAAACAATGCTGGATGACTGATGCGGGGGAGCTATATGTTACACATCATCACACATATGTTGTGTTTTTCCAGAGGTGAAGCTCTGTTGCACAATATGACATTTAAAATAGCTTAAGGGAATTTAAGGGCATCGAGGGGCTTTCTGTATAAAGGGGGCTTGGAACACACGGGTCACATGATATACATACTGTAACACAATGCATTATAATGTGTATTTGTGATTATTAGTGATTGTAAGCAAATATTGAAACCGTCAGATCAATTAGTAGGTTGCATTCAGTGCAGCTTGAACATAAAAACACTGCAGATAAATATCAATTAGGTAGCACATAAATATAAATAATAGTAAAAATTTAACAAAAGACCCCAATGTACATAACTGATACAACAGTAATATGAAAAAATAAAAATATATATATCATATGCCATGTTATGCAAATTATAAAGTGAGTCATGCAAACAAAAATAATTTATGAAAATTTTATTGTAAAAGTATTACCTTCCTAAAGAGAATTCAGAAATCATTCTAATATGCTGATTTGCCGCTCAAGAAACATTTCTTATTATTATCAGTGTTGAAAACAGCAGTGCTGCTTCATACAGTATTTTTGTAGAAACTGATAAATTTTTTTCAGGATCCTTACAGTATATGAATGGAAAGTTCAATGAACTGCATTTATTTGAAATAAATATTTTTGTATAAATTGAAAAGTCAAATTAATGTTGCAATTTAATGCATCATTGCTGGATAAAAATATTAATTCTTTAAGAAAACTGTTTTTACTAGCCCCAAACTTTTGAAATCTATCTGATTCTTTTAGCTGTAGCAACTAAGACTATGGACCATGTACAGTATTTCTCAGTTTTCTCAATTTCTTTTAATCCCAATTAGCTGAGGTTTATCTGAGGGAACTCAACACTATGTCACATCAGGTTGCAAATAATTAATTTAATGGCACAACATACACCTCCCTGCAAACCCTTATCCTCTCTACAGAAATGGTGCTTCTGGTGTAATTTTTGCAGACACATTTTGAATCAATCATCTGTCATTTTGTACAAACTGCCTCAGATCTGTCATTCATTCATTCATTCAGTTCCTGCTACAGCGTTAGAGACGATGACACATTTGTGGTCAAAATGTTCTCGCCTGTCACAAGCCTTTTTAACAAGTGAGGAGATGTGAAAGTTTAACTCTAAAAGCAACTATAGATCGGCCCAACCTTATAGTCTAACTTTGTCTATGCTTGCATGTGTAATACTAGTAGTAGCAGGTTTAATTGTGACTTGAATGGTGAAACTAACTGCTGTCCGGAATAAACCACAGGCACAGTCCGTGAGCCACAGTTCATTTCCTTTTATGCGTCAGCTTTCATGTCAGTCCTCTTTGAGCCAGGACACTAACCCGATCCTGCCTGATGAATTCAAAGTGATTTAGAGACGCGGGTTTTGATGTAGCAGAACAGGTGTTGCTGGAAAACCCTTTGTTCTGACAAAACACCCTCTCTATACACAACCAGACCACCCACTCCTAAACGACATATGGAAACTGAGTGACATGACTATACAATCACAATGCCTGAGGATACATCCACCGCTTCATCTGTCTATGTCTATCTATCTATCTGTCTATCTATCTATCTATCTATCTATCTATCTATCTATCACATATCACATTTCAGCTCTGCTGAATGTAAACTATTGTGTCATCTACAACAAAATTATACTACAAAGGAGGAACTCTGGGATCTCATTTAGCCTGAAAGGCTGGTCTAATGTCATTTGATGCTTTTGATTTTGTGCTGATTACAGTGACCTGATTAGATTCATCAAAAACATCAAGAGGCGAGAGAGAGAAAGAGAAAAGCTGTTTGATTGTGTGTCCATTACAATTAAACCACAGGAACAACAGATGGGCACAAAACAGACATCAGCAGGTCATTCAAGCTGGATCTGAAACAAACCTTGTGGTTTGCAAATCCGTTTTAGGTCGGATTAGTCCTTAGGCCTTTAAATACAGACTGTTTTAATATAATACAACTGTTTGGTTGGTGATATTGTCACCATTCCAGTCACTAAAGCTAAGTTGGCTAAATATCTCCTTGATATACCTGCTTACTTGTTGTTTGCTGCTTCACTGCTATCCATCCAGCCTGTAAATAAACTCTATAAAACTTACCTGTTCTCCTCATCGTGGGCTCCTTCTGTTTTGTGACAGATATATTATGATAGGATTATTTTCTTTCATGGTGTTCTCCTGTTCAAAATGTACAGTAAGTGTCGCTTCCTGTTGGATATATGGAATGTAAAAGTATAGTTGAGCCAAAACTGAAAATTCTGTCATTATTTATTCACCCTCAAGTTGTTCCACACCTGCATTCATTTTTTTGTTTATTCTGTTGAACACAAAAGAAGATATTTTGAAGAACGACTTCCTTTGACTTCCATAGTATGGAAAAAAATACTATGGAAGTCAATGGCTACCATCAACCCTGTTGAAAAAACTAGCATGTGCTGGTTAGGTATGTTTTGACGCTGGGATGCTGGTTTATGCTCGTCCTTTGCTGGTTTATGCTGGTCCTTTTGCTAGTTTATGCTGGTCCTTTGCTGGTTTAAACTGGTCCTTTGCTTGTTTAAGCTGGTCCTTTGCTGGTTTATGCTGGTCCTTTTGCT
>NW_015555741.1:1320322-1333495 GCF_001515605.1 Sinocyclocheilus anshuiensis | reverse complement strand
TTGCTGGTTGATTCTGGTCATTGGCTGGCAAAGGACCAGCATAATCCAGCAAAAGGACCAGCATAAACCAGCAAAGGACCAGCTTAAACCAGCATCCCAGCGTCAAAACATACCTAACCAGCATATGCTGTTTTTTTTTCAACAGGGAAGTGTTTGGTTGAGGGTAAATTAATGATGACAGAATTTTCATTTTTTTTGGTGAACTATCCCCTTAAGTCAAGTTTCAGGCAGGTGAACTATGTCACTGCTTGAGATATGTTTTTTTTTTTTTTTGCATGATTTTGATTTCTGAAGTAAGCCTGTAAAGTTAGGCTAATAGCCTATGCTGCTTTAATATCTGGCAATAGGCTACAACATCTCTGAACATCTTGTTATCTTTATAAAAACCCTAATTATTATTAAGATGTCTTCTGGCAGATGTAAAATGTCAGAATTCACAAATCAATGCTTTTGCGGAGACGTCCATGTGACTATATGCAAGAACACATAATGAACTGCTATACACCAAGCTGAATGTGTATCATTAGACTACAGTAAAAGATACACACAGTAATTTTTGTTTATGTTGCGCTGGGGTGTTTACGACATAAACTGAATAGTTTGTCGGCGGTCACGTGATAGCGACTCGCTCCATTTAAAATTAAACAGACGTTTATAGCCTTTATCTAATGTGAGTGTGATTTAAAGATACTTTTTTAAAGCTAGTAATTTATTTAGGGTTAAAATATTTAAATGAGACAAAAATAACTGAGTGTGCCGTTTTTAACTGCAATTCTCAATATTTTTTTACATGAATATAGACTGTTGCACAATGGCGCCGCCTGTTCCACACTATGCCACTATACAGATCTACGGTAAGAATTGCAGCATCCTCCTCTCCTACACAAGCCTTTTAAGTACTATACGAAGCCTACACGTAACCTTGACACTGGTTACGACAGTATACCAGTGCAAAAAGTGTGGAGGTGAGAGAGAACATTAATAGGCGTCTGTACTTTATGTACCATCTTTTGTACCACGTTGTACTATTTTGCACCGTCTGAGAGCATCAGCTTATTACATGTGGCTCTTTAGATTACATGTGCCACCGATGAGCACGTGCAGCACCCCGTTTTAAATGCAAAAAAGACCAAGTAAGCACTTCATCAGTTCAAGTTCAGGCTTATCTCTGTGCAATGTTAGCAGCTTTCAGTCGTGCGAGTTGTAGCCAGTACAATGGCCCCATCTACTGTTCACAACAGACAAAACGCTTTACACAGGCTGAGAAGGCCAAGATGTCCTATTCATCATATTATGAAGGTGCCAAAACATTCAAGCCAGGCTGTAAAATGCACTACATTTCATAGCATCTCCTTGTTTACATGGAATATAAATGTCTGCAGAAACGTGACAGACTGAGTAATGATGTGGTAAGGCAGTTGAGCAGAAGGTTTTAGAGAAAAAAGCTATGATGGATGAAACTATACAATACGTTATTTGCACTGCTGTTTGTGTAGAATTGTACATTTGAATACTAATGAACTTTCTTTCATTTTCTTTGTGGAGTTTGTCCTTATTCAGTCAATTGGACATACACACATAGACGTGAAATAATAAAAGTGTCAAGCTACTTTCCATGGATTGAAGTTCCCAAATACATTTGAAGATTGATTTTAGATTTAAACGTGCAGCCTGACTTCAGAGTCTATATGGGATGTTGAAGTCCTGGTGGCATTTAGAGCTTTGCAGGAGTACATTATTAAATTGGACATCTTGAGACTAGTGAAGGGTGGCAGCAATATATGACAGAAACGAGTGGGGAATAAAAGGGTCATGATGATTCGATAAACCACTGTTATTTTATTTCATATTTTAGCTGATTATCACTAGTGATGGAGAGTTTTGTAGCCAAACAACAACCTGGTCTTTACATTTGTTAGATTTGTTTAGATTCTTTCACATTGTTATTATATTCACATAGTAGTTTTAATAAAATGGTATTATTTAAAATTATTAAAATCCATAATGTAGGCTACAGATGCTGATTTATTGTCCTTTGTGGTTATTTAATTTAGAGATATAAACTATGTTTTTGGTTTTAATATGTCAAAAAAAGAATTTCATATTATGTTAGATTATAGGCTATTATTTCATGTTATTTTTAGAATTTCATATTCTTGCATAGTGTTATATATAGTATATTTTATAAGATTTTTGTAGTTTGTATTAAATAGTGTGTATTTTTGTAGAGTTTGCATATTTTCTTCTACATCGTTTGTTTTAGCCACTCGAGCTAATCCACAGATGATGCTTGTTTATTTCTCGCGAGATTTACGTCCAATAGTTTTAAACGCGTGTTGCAGCACATTGTATGACGAGTTTAGAGCCCCAAACTGAGAGTTGAGTTCAGAGCAAAGCTCATTTTA
Source organism: Sinocyclocheilus anshuiensis (assembly GCF_001515605.1). NCBI lineage: Eukaryota > Metazoa > Chordata > Actinopteri > Cypriniformes > Cyprinidae > Sinocyclocheilus > Sinocyclocheilus anshuiensis. The sequence goes on along the minus strand of NW_015555741.1, from coordinate 1,331,090 downwards.
AGTATTTGAAGCGAATTCTACCACTCCTACATTTACAGACACCTGCCACACAGCGCAATCCTTTTGATTCACGGTGTGTTGATTCAGCACAAATTCAGCAAAAAAAAAAAAAAAGACTATTCCGAACAGCCTCAAAAAAATGTCATGGCGGCCCAGAAAAAACTGTTAACTCCTGACAATTTCATTGGTTAACGGAGCGGCCACCTCTTTCATAACGTGGTAGGAACATTCACTTGCGTAGAATATTCTGTAAATCAATTTTTTTTACTCTGTTAACAGACATAAAGCGTCGTGGCGACGGTGCACGTGCGCTCGGTTTGATCAAAGAAGAGCTATAAAACACATTGAGTCGTATATGACAGCGGCGTTTACTTCGACTTGATGTTAGGTTATAGGAGGACTGAAGTGGTGTCAGGCAGACATGGTGGTCTGGAAGGGAGGATGCAGTCACTTGCTGACGATTTATTCTGTGAAACGTAGTACTGGAACGTTTAGTTGAATATTAATAATATTCATAAAATAATAATATCAAGATGAGATTTCTTCTGTAGTAATGACAAGGAAGCAAGTGTATATTTATATATTCATTGCATCTTTGAAAATATGTTGGGGATGGACATAATGTTCATAAAGAGGAGTTGGAACTGGATGTAGGTGACATAATTATATATTTCAGTGTACAAGGGGATAGAAATAAAAAAACCACATCCTATACAGTTAGCTATTAGTACTTTTGAGGAAGTCCTATATAGCATAAAATGCATTTACCTGGATCCTATTTACGTTTAACAATAATGTTTTGTACAGGTGTCAACAGTAAATGAGAATGTCCAAAATGATATTTAAAAATCAATAAAAAAAATAGTTTAAAACACGTATGTGTATATATATATATATATATATATATATATGTATGTATGTTATATATATATATGTGCGACATGATATGTAATTTTTTTTTCACGGTTTTCATGTGACAACGAGATGGCTTACTGAATATTGGTTACACTGATTTTGATTTGGTAAACAAACGTTTTTTATATATTAACAATATATATATATTTTTTTTTTAAATGCTTACTTTTTAAATAAATAATTATAAAAGATTATGATAAATGATTTAGGCTATACCAACATTTTCAGGATTGGTGGCCTTTTAAAGTAACTTTTTACAGTCTCGGGACTGATACGGTTTTTTTTATGTAACATTTTGCAGTTTATTTTAGAAACTAAAAACACATTAATATTAGGAAATGTGAATTCAAGTCATCACAAAATGTCATGAAAAAAGGAGTGTCACGTCATAAACCCTTATGCAAGAAAATTTCATTTAAAAACTACATATGGTTTTGTAAGTGATATACATTTTAATGGCAGTAGAATAGACATTTTTTAAAAATAATATTTTATACAATTATTAATATTGGGAAAGTTCAAGTATACATGAAATTAGCTTTTTGCTTTCATTATTCTATGACTTTAAACAAAGCTGTAGGCCTAGTGCGGTGTATAAATGAAAAAGGTGAAATTCTGTTAGAGCATTTAATATGTTTTTATGTTTTTATAAGGAATGTTTTTATTAACCTGTAATATTGGTAGATACTTTAAGCAGCACCTTTTCCTTATTTTATTACAGTCTGGCACTTTTTAATGTATGCATAATGTGTGCATAATTTAACCAGTTATATTTACTGTATATTTGAAATATATATTTATTTTGTGTTTGTTTATAGCAATATTCATATATAATCAACATGCTAATAAAAAAAACGTATTTTGCTGTCTGTGAGTATATATGCATGAGTTTGAGTGAGTTAGACTGCCACTTCTATTCTCCAGATGAGTTTCGCCGAGTTTACATCCGGGTTTTTCCCTAGGCAATGGGAGACGCACTACCGCTGTTCCTTAGGCAAAGTGAAATAAATTCGCCGCACCGTCACAAAAAATAGTCCTCTTCCCAAACACGTTTTGAGGAAACTTCACGTCCACTTTTACACCAAGCGCGCGCACTTTTACAGTAATCTCGATGTTTCTGAATCGTTTAGATGGATGTTTGGGGTATTTGTGCTTTTCGACGGCTACTTTTCCTGCCCCCTTCGTCTCCCTCTTCTTGCGCGGATGAATCGTCGGGTGCTGCGGCTGTGGTGAATGAGATTGAAGAAGAGTTCTTGTTTTGTATCTCAGTTTCTCTCTTTTTTTACACACACAAATTAAAATTAAACAAACAAAAAATAAGCTCGGTAACCTAGCTAAATTCAGCCCAGAGCACCACTACAGCTATGTGAGGGATCGGATCGAACCGAGACCTCGGAGTGTTTGTAAATATTTATTTAAATAATTTGTGGGGAGAGAGAGAGGCACTACTGCTCAAGTGAGTAGAGGAGGGTAAGTGCACCTTGGGATCTTTTTTTTATTATTGCAACTTTTATGCGCCTCGTTTTTCGACTTTAATCGTTCAGAGACTCTTCGTCGCTTTTCCGAATCCAAACCCCGTCGCGATTGGGTAGGTAGAGAAGTCAGGATCCCGATGATTTTGGAGCAGAATTTCCGCTTATTTCTAGGAGTTGAGTGGTGTATTTCTAAGTGCAGCGCGTGAGTCGAACGTTCCGCGCGTTTTGTTATTTTGTAACATTTTAAACTTCGCTGGATACATTGCTGCCTCAACGGTTGTTTCCAGCTCAGTGGAAACAGTGTATCCGATGGCAGAGAGGGCATAAAAGAGGGTCGAATGAAGATCTTTTGCTCATGCATGGCTTGAATTAGTGGTTGCGGCTCAGTCGAGTCCATCTAACTGTAATTTGTGCTGTTGGCCTGTTAGCTTTAGCAGAGTTAGCCGTAGCACAATATGAAAGCTCCTTATATCCAGCAGCAGGTTTGTAAAAAAAGATTCACTCCTATTTTGGTAGTTTTAAACGCTTTTAGTGCCTGGGCTTGTAGTGGGTGGGTGATAAAGTGATGCTTTTTAAAGCACTGCGATTTTGTTGTTTGTTTAGAAAGTGCTTTTTTAATGTTGCTCTCTTTTTTTTTGGTTGGAGGAGGCTGAGTGAAAAAGAAACTCACAACGCGTTTACCCTCATATTGTAGTGGATCAAACATGCATTTCTCCGTTTTGTGAATCTTTGTGAAAGTATGCTGTCGGTAAACACTTTGGGCTCATCTTCCGTGTTTCCCAGAGGTTTATAATAGTGGCCTAATCAAAGTGCTGCTTAACTTTTCCTGTCATTTGCACAATCCCTGATCAGATGTACAGAGCTAAAGGCCGGTTTCATGTATAGCTCAGGATAGTTTGGGGTCCGAATGCAGCTTAACTGTCTGTCAAGAGTGTTTTTGCACACTATTGTAGTTTTGCAGGTGGCATATTAAAGCATTTGGAGTTTATTTGAGATATGTGGGAACAGTTTGTCTTTCATAGTCTTTGTTGGATCATTTTGTAAAGCCTTACAAAAGCCTTACAGGTTTAGTATCAATTTATGTTAGTTTTAAACTGATTGTTGATATTTGTCAAACTTTAGTAAAGTGTGTATCCTTTTCTTTGTTATTGTTATTGATTCACTTTTTTTATCTACTTTGTTTTCTGCTCATGTTTTGCTTTCATTATGTTTATATTTTGAACTCGTTGATATTTCTCATGTTTGTGGAACTTTAAAAATGCGTTTAAACTGTCATCAGACATGTTGAGCTCTTTCTTTAGGTTTTGTTTTCCTTATCCAGGTAGTTTCACTTTTAATGTTTGTAGTACTGTGGCAATCAAATCTTTGGGGTATTTATGATTCCATGTACCAATGTGCAAAATAGATATAATGCCTTTATAATACTCATAAACTACTTTGAAATATCCACAGGAGTTTTGTTGTTGATGCCATTCATGAATATCAAGCAATTATGCAAAACAAAACGTACTGGCTTATGTAACATGACACTGGAAGTATTTCAATCCTATAACTTGTGTCCTGTCAGGTGTAGTTGTAATATTCTGTTACCTCATCCAGGCCTGGATACTATTTATAAAAGACAATAATTCACATTACCCTTATTTCGTCTATTTGTAGCTGTCTTATATCAGTTTGCTTAAGTAAAGTATATTTGTTCCCCGCACTCAGATTAATCAGTTGTTAATAGTTGAATTAAAGTAATTTCAATGTTTGTCTGTTGTTACGTTTAAATACGAATATGAAAATGGCAATCCTATAACTTGTGTCCTGTCAGGTGTAGTTGTAATATTCTGTTACCTCATCCAGGCCTGGATACTATTTATAAAAGACAATAATTCACATTACCCTTATTTCGTCTATTTGTAGCTGTCTTATATCAGTTTGCTTAAGTAAAGTATATTTGTTCCCCGCACTCAGATTAATCAGTTGTTAATAGTTGAATTAAAGTAATTTTAAATACGAATATGAAAATGGCGTTGTTATACAATGTACCTGATTGATTACAGTAATATGTTATTTCAACTTATTCTCACTTTTATGTAATTCATATTGCTTTTTTACCTTTTAAAATACGAGGTACATTATATATTCGGCAAACCACAACTAAAAGTTTTATTCTGGAATGCAGTTTTGATCTGGGCTGGTTGTATAGTTTTACAAAGAACCTTTCAACAGGTCACCGAAAACTTTACAGAGACACGAAAAGTCCCGTGTTACTGTACTGTATAGCTTTCCTATTGCAAATAAGAACCTAATTTGAATTGTAAACTCAAAAGTAAATATATTAATTTTTCATTATACAAATGCTAATGTTGTCCTCTTTGTATATTTAATATGCAGGGTTTTAAGACGCCCTTTTTAATATGTTAGCTAATGCTTTCTAAAAGCTGGTCAGCATCATGATTCAACATAAATCTCTTTTATGGCATCCATGACAAAATACCTAATGAGATCATTTTTTCCAGCTATTTCGGGGGAATTTGCCTCTAAATTAAGTTTCATGAGTTGAATAGTGATATTATTATGATTACTATTACTATAATTATTATTATTTTACTAATTCTTACATGGTGCTATTCTTACGTGGTTAACTATAATTATTATTAATAATAATAATATTAATAATATAAGTTTCAAGTTTCCGTAAATTATTACAGAGACTTAGTAAAGGTTTTGGATTGTGATTTTTATAATTTTTTATTTATTTTTATGTATTTATTTTTGGTACTGTTTATATATGGTGCATTTTTTTTCTGGTAGTTTGCAGCTTTTGTCTTTTAGCTAGTTAACATTCAAGAATTATGATTTAATATATTATGAATATAGACAGCGTGCTTTTAAAAGACATACATAATCCACTTCAGTTTTCATAATCACTCAATTTTTATGGGCACCCAAGCTGACACGGTTCTCTTCCTAAAGTTCCAGTGATCGTACTATTTAGTTGTGTGTTATTTATAGACTTTATTTGATCAAAGACCAGCAGAGTGACTCATACACTTGTCGATTTGAGAGGGTGTCGTTTCCTGTGCATTGTAGGCTGAAGGTCCTGAGATACCCGTCTGCCGTGTGGTCATGACAGATGTCATCGCTGGCGAGTACAGGCTTCGCTTAATATCTCAGAACTCCATTTGGCAGGACAGCACAAAGGACAAATCCGATGCTTGAGTTTTGAAGAAGATATTTTTAGGTCCGCGAAGATGCCGGGAGATGCACAGGGATGCAGGACTTTTTTGTCGTGGGGTTCAAAGACGGGATGAGCAATTACAAGCCCGCTGAATGCTGCGCTTGCAAATGTTGCCCCTTTTTACACAGACTGTAAGAGAGAGAGAGGGAATTGGAGTGTCTCTCCCCCATCTAATAGTGTGTGTGTGTGTGTGTGTGTGTGTGTGTGTGTGTGTGTGTGTTTCAACTTGTGCAGGGAGTTGGAGAGAGCGCGTGAACACCAGTCTCAGTGCCAGCTGGTAAGTCCTCTAATAGCCTCTGTTATAATTGTCCTCTTGGCACAGGGCCGCACACCAAAATCAATGAGAGTGAATGAATGTCTGTAACACTGCCTCTGTTTCGCTCACTGTTACACTAAGCATCGAGGTTGTTCCGATTCGTCCGACGACAGGCAAACAGTCCTGCCCATCTTTTCGATTGTCACAAATTTTTATCCTCCGCCAACCCCAGTTTTCCCAAAAAATTGCTTTTCAACAAGACCCTCCATTGAGTTTTTATTTCTCCTCTTAGTCCCGTTTCGCCAAAATACTTTTTTGAACTTAAACAAGAGGTTCTCGCAGTGTGCTGCGGGAATACGAGCTGAATAAAGCGTGTCTGTTTACTACCACCTGAGACATCATGAATCACGGCTCGATTTAGAGAAGTGCATTTTTCCCTCAAACTACATTAGATACCGACTCGTGTTCCCCCTCGTGGTGGTATTGGATTAAGTCAACCGCCGAGCATCTCGCAAAATTATGGTTAAATATATAAAATAGAAAAAAAAGTCTGCAAAACCTCTCTTGTTTGATTTCTCTAGACAGGCTGAAAGTTTCCTGGGACTTTCTGGCGAACTGGATCAATGATGGAATTGCAAACATTACAGGAGGCCCTGAAAGTGGAAATACAAGTCCATCAGGTAGGAGATCTCGCAAATGGGCCTCTAATCAGTTAAATCAGGTGGGGAAAACAGTGCTGAAGTGTCTCTGTACTTTCAGTACATGAGACCTAAAATCACAATCCGATGCTGGAAAGCACCTTCGTTGTTTTACGGATGATTCAAATGATTTGGGAGTCTCCAGGTCCTCTATTGCGCTTGGTGATAAATGAAGATATGTTTCTGTTCTTGCCCCTCGCAGTCAGAGGCGGCGTGTCCCAGCAGGCAGAAAATTAGTCGAGCTGTCTGAGTGGGGTAAGAGAAAGACAAAAAGACAGGGAGGGAGGGATGGAGAGAAAGGAAAAGGAGGAGAATCAGGGTCATACTGGGCAGATAAAGCGTAAGCCATTACTTCAATTTTAACGAATCATCTCAAGCAGGTGTTCTTTACATACTGGAGGCTTTTTTTGTGCCGGCGTCTGGTTTTGTCTTCATATCGCTTGGAATATTTAACAGGCAGGTGGAAGTGGGATTTCTGCCTCATCCGGGGCAACTGAACGGGTTGTGTTGTGGTCTCGCATGACTCACTGTTGCCTACTGGTGGACTGCAGAAACTTTGAAGAAACATAAAACCGCCCCTGGGCTTAAAAAAAAAAATGTTTAAATAAAGTGGTGCAAAATGTCTCATATTTTTTTGTAATGTGACTGTATATTTGGAAAGGGCCTTAGATGTACCCTGTAAAAAAAAAAAAAAGGATATCCTGCCAGAAAATTGTCAGTACCTTTTTTTTGTTGTTGTCAAGTTTATGGATATTTCCTTAAACCCCAAAACAACACAATGCACAACACCTGTGAAAACAGAAAATCTATCTATCTATCTATCTATCTAATATTAGACATTTCTATTACCTGATGTTATAGATGCTAATTTCAGTTAATAGCAGATGTCCTGAAATATAATTTGGGGAACTCATTATACTCTCCCCTATCTTTTTCACTTCTTAATATATTTGCCTCTGGAAGATTGATGTTATACCAAGTGGATCAACTCATCAACTGAAATTGATAAGTTTCATATAAATTACACTTGTTCATTGCAAATGTAAAATGTTTGTTCCAAATGAACACATTAAATGGTGTCTCCACAAACCGTTGTGAACTGGAGAACAGTTACTCTTACAGAAAGCCTTTGGCAGGCTGCCTGCTGCTCTGTCTGCTTTTGTTTGAAAGTGAGGCAGGTGCAATAGGCTGTAGTTTCACATGTGGCCTATAGATGGCAGACAACGTCTGTAACTCCCTTCAAAACTGTTGGCATAAGTTTTGACTGCAAATTCTTGTCTTCTCTTCTGTTGCCATAGAAACTTGTCGCCCAAATGAAGCAGGATCCACAGGTAAATATTCTTTATGACGTTGCTCTTTAGAAATAATCCTCTGCTTTGTTTGAGAACTTTAACATTACTGATGGCTGAGTATTATATTTTCTATAATATTAAGGCAGCTTGGTGGTGTGTATAAATATTTTATTAAACAAAGGTTGAGAAATTCAGAATTTATATGTTTCCAGGTATTTGTTCAGATATGACACAGTTCATAGTTTCAAAAATAAGTGATTCTTAAACTTATCTTTGCCCTTTTTTTTTTCATAGAACGCAGCTCTGAAGAAACAACTTCACGAGCTCCAAGCGAAAATCACGGCTCTGAGTGAGAAACAGGTAAGAACTTTCACGTTGTGACATCATTCACTGCTTCAGGTGCTGAAACAAATGTTTTTAAATAGTGAAACACATCAATTAAATGCTGTCAGTGAGCAATGAGCAAAAGTTGACTTTGTGATATTGGGGTTTAAAAAAAGACACTGCGTGACTTCATTAGGCTCATTTACTTAAAGCTATGAACTAATGCTACAGATTGAAAAGCAAACAATATGCTCATATTGTACAATTTATGATATGTATTTTAACCTGCTGTTGCTGACAAAGAGGTTGATGGGAAATGTAGTTTTGTTTAGTAAAATATGATTTAATTTCAAGCAACACCACAAAAACACCAGCGTGTTTCAGCACATTTGTGTGTCCAGGTCAATTTGTTTACTGAAGCAATTTTTGATTTGTTTGCTTCAAATTGGTCTTATTGATTTCCTGAAGTGGCTGTTGGATCTTGTGGGAATTTTAGTTTTTAATGACAAAATGACAGCGGAAATAAGCAAAGACTGATCTATTTAATTGTTTTGCGGTTGAGAAAAGAGCAGCCAGCAGGACAGGCCTGGGTCTGTGCATTTAACAACTGTGGCAGAAGAGTAATACATGCAGCCCGCTGTGTGTAGCGCATGCGTTTGATGTGTGTGTTGGGGCTTGTCTCGTCTCCTGCTGAGAGGTGGAAACACTCCAGATTGTCAGAGAGCTTGAGATTGCACTTATTCAGTCGCTTCTTGAAAAGTCTGGATTTTTAGCACAGCTGTTTTGGGGCAATGTTTCATCAATGTTCAATGTTTTCATATCTCTCTTCCTACTCTTGAAATTCTCCAGTTAGTTTCATCAAAGAATTGTCCCAGTTTACTGACTCGCAGATCGCTGGCTTAGTTTTGAGCTTTTATCCTGAGAGAGAGAGAGAGAGAGAGAGAGAGAAAAAAAGAATAGATCAGTATAAGTACACATGATTTGATTTTTTTTTTTAACTCTTCTCAAATGTGGAGGGCAAATATTGTATGTGTGTGTAGCCTTAGTCAATCCAGACAAGGATTAGAGCACGAGATAATGAAACAGTACAGTGAATGCTAATTCAGTTCTCTCACGAAACCAGTCTAGTTCACATTTCACCTGATAATGTGTGTATATATAATATAATATACTTTTAATTTGATTTAAAAGATGTAATTCAGTCTCAGACTTATGGATTCATACTGTTTTTTTTTTTCAATCAAAACATTTGTTATGTACTTAGTTTATGCTAATTATATATATATATATATATAACATTTATATTTATATATATATATATATATACAGTATATATATATATATATATATTTTATACGCACACACACACACACACATATTTTTAAATAAATATAATTATATCAGTATAACATTTGCAATCATGCTGATATTTGGAGAAAAAATGGCACTCTTTGTGTGATATTAACTATTGATTATTGATTATATATAATGTATAGAGACTGTATATGTAAGTCACTGTATTACACTGTATTATGATTAAGTGAAACTAAAATAACAGCATAAAAACTTTTGTTATTTGAAATAAATGTTAACTGAAATTAGATATAAAAACTTTTTTATTTCAGCACAAAAACACAAAATATAATTATTTGAAATAACTACAACTAAAATGAAAACGGAAAATATATAATTATTATAATTATATATAATTAAAAACTTCAAAATATTAATTAAAATTATAATAATATTTCAATGATACTATTCATTATATTTGTAATATTCATTAAAAATAACATGCGTATTACAATAGGGATTTTTTTAAATGTTCTCAGGTCGTAAGGTTGATTCTTACTCAGACTCTTTTTCAATCCTGTCGGCTGTGAATACAGTTTGTCTGCCTTTTAAATCTCAGTTCCATTCATATGAATTCTATATAACTCTTTCCGCATCATGAATTTATATTTATGTGATTTTAGCCTCGATGTGAGGCCCTCAGCTGACACGGTGGTCTGTTGCATATGTAAACTTTCTGCTTGTGAGTCTAAAGCCACTACTATGTGATTGATCATCCGCTTAAAGAGAAAAATAGTGTGGTCTGTTGCATATGTAAACTTTCTGCTTGTGAGTCTAAAGCCACTACTATGTGATTGATCATCCGCTTAAAGAGAAAAATAGTTTTGTCAAAATTCATTTTGAGGAAGAGACTTTCATTTGATGTTGTGCTTAGCGCAAGGGCTTTGTTGAGGAATGTGTGTGTGTGTTTGCACTCTCAGAGGTGCGCTTTGGCTCCAGAGGACTCTGAGGCAGCAGAGTGTGTGAGATGAATTTCAATCACGTTTTTCTCTGCGTGTATGTATGTGTGGGCATTTATAAAAGCATTTCCAGTGTTGTTAAGATGGTCTCGCACCTGAAGGGTCTTTTAAGGCTGACTGAATAAAAGCCACGGCTTAGCTTCACACCCAGAACAAAGAAAACCAGGGAATTCGGTGACTAATAATCTATTATTAGAAACCGCTGCAGCCAGATATAAACAGAACATTGAAAAGACGAGATTGGGGGGGGGGGGGGTTTTTTCTTTT
>NW_015555741.1:1288952-1320203 GCF_001515605.1 Sinocyclocheilus anshuiensis | reverse complement strand
GGGGGTGGGGGGTCTTTTCATTTTTATTTCTTGGAAAAAGTGCGTATGTGTGTTTCAGAACAATTTGTTTTTCTGTAATCACCATTTCCTCAAAATGTGACTGTGATTGGATGTATGATTTCCTGGTAATTTCTCTCCCTCTCAGAAAAAAGTGGTGGAGCAGTTGAGGAAGGAGTTGCTGGTGAAACAGGAGCCCGACTTGAAGCCACAGACGCTCCCAGCAACCGCAGATGGTAAAACCGTGCTGCTGATGCCTGCCTGTCCTCCTTCACAGCCGCCCACAGGGCCTCCACACAACCAGGGGGCGCCACAGGTACCGCTTCACACCCTAAACACCACACAGTTTCTAGACAAAATGTGTAGAACAGCACTGTACTCGGAGGTGATTTGCAGCGGAATATTTACTTAACACTGGTGAGATGTGAATTCGATTCTTGTACCGCAGCAAAAAATTAGACGATTAGCTAGTTTACCCAAAAGGTTTATTGAAAAACAATTGCCCTGACTCATCCACGGTGCTCTATTCTAAAGGCACACACTGTAATTGCAAACACACAAATCTTTGTCCCTGAAATAAGCTTTGAGTTTGTGAAAAATAAGGGCAGAGTGACCTTAGAATCTTATAAGAGCATTGTTGCTTTTATATGGCCAATAATGTACAATCTCAGCCTTTCTGTTTTTAACTGCTTTTGTTGTTTTTTTTCTGTAATGAGAGAAGAAGACCATCTAGAGGGAATGTGTTGCTATTTAACATAGTATTTACTATTTTTCATAGAATTGATAAACTATTGAACTATTAATATAAATAAAATCCACATGTAGTGGCATTTGCAACCTTTTTTGTTTTTGTGATGTGGCACATTTCTAAAAGAAACTGAATATTCAACAGAAAAAAATTATGGAGTGGGACTAAATTCGTTTTATATTCATTATTTTAATTCATTATATATTCTTTTAATATTATTTTGACTATTATTTCTGTAATGTAGAGCATTTGTAAGTTAAACTATTAAACTGGAATAATTTATACGGTGGGACTATGTTTTATCAATACCACCATGCAGTGCTGTCAAATCAATTATTCATATCCAGAATTAGCATTTGTGTTTATATAATGTGTGTGTACTGTGTATATTTATATATAAATATACACACATACATGTATATATTTAAGAAATATATGTAATTTATATATAATCAAATATATAAAAAAAAAATATATATATATATATACACACGATTAATTTAATTCCCATTAATCGATTATGAATATTAATTGATGACATTTGGGTATTAAATACAAGAATGGAGCCAAACCTGCAATATGACTTTGTTTAAACAATGTCTCAATAGCTAATTTGTGATTGGTTAACATTATCTAACAGCACTTGCTCTCTTGGTAACATCAATGGAAAAAAGTCATTTCAAGTTATTATATTTTGATGAAAGGCAAGGACAGACCATTTTTCTTATATGCACTGATAATTCGTACACAATAACAGCAGAGAAATCAAGTCAATAGCACTTTTAACATCTTTTGTGTGTCCTCATCCTCATTCACTGCTTCCTTCAATCAACCTACCTCCCACCTCCTCGACTAGAAGACTCTCACCGTGACGCCGGTCATAACTGCAAAGACTCTACCTCTCGTGCTGAAAGCTGCCACCTCCACCATGCCTGCTTCCATGGCAACACAACGCCCCACAGTCGCCATGGTCACTGCCATCAGCAACCCCCTGAGACCCGGCGTCAATTCCGACTCCCAGAGCACACCAATCAACCTTCAGGTGGCCAGCAAGCTACCCAATCAGGACACAGATGCCGGCACACGGATTGTGTCCAAGAATGTTATTGTCGTGAGTGTGAATCCCTAAATCGCTAATCGCTAAAGATTCTTCCTCTTAACTTAGTGTTTCCATTTAGCTTAAATATAACAATGTTAAACTGAAGTAGAAATGCCAGTCTGTGTTTTTGCATAGCTTGCTGTAGTCATAGTCAGACCCACTTTGCTTTGATGTGTTTAGAACAGGATGTTTATGTGAAGATTTTAAATGACTTCCTTTCTGACAATGATGTGCTTGGCTGGGGTGTATGGTGACATACTTCTGTGATGAAACCAGATAGAGGATCATTTCCTCTAAATGTTGTGAATTTCTCCATTTCACCTGCTGAGTGCCCAATAAATGGCTGGTTTTGTCACAGGTCACCACCACCTCTGCCCAGCCTATCAAAGTTCCCCAGTTTGTCCCTCCTCCTAGATTGACGCCTCGACCCACCTTTCAGCCACAGGTGCGTCTCTGTTAGACCTGCCCCCTCCCCTTATGTATATGCAGTTCCACACTGACGCCACCAGAGGGACACACAACCTAGTTTCAGAGGCCTTGTGTCTGTAAAGCCTTTGTTTACAGAGACATTCTGATTTAAGATATTTTTAAACTTCTCATCTTGAAAGAGTTTTTAACATGGGAACTAAAATCATGCTCGAACACAATCACCCAAACTTCAAGACATCACTGTTCCACACTTAGAGACCCAAATTCTGCTTTTTTCCACATAATAAAACTGACTCTCACATTCTCCTTCCCAGCACTGACTGTTGCTGTGATACTGTCTGCTCCTATTTTTTTTCTCTTTGCTTTAGGGTGCTTACACTAGATTTTACGCTCTGTTAGAAATGCTACAAGTCTGTTGATATCAGTTGGGGATATTGTGTTGTTAAAAAAAAAGATTAAAAAAAACAAAGGTTTGCGAAAGTGATGCTCGGTCATGCAACCTAGAACTTTTGCTTTGCACTCTGACCTAGGCATCTGTTGACCAATGAAAATTCAGTCCACTGTAGTATTGATCTGTTTTGAACTGGCCTGCTTCTGTCTATACTCTCTGATGGCCCGTTTCCACCGAGCGTTATGGTTCAGTACAGTACGGTAAGGTACGCAATTATGTCTGTTTCCATTGTCAGAAGTTGTGAATGGTAGCAAAATAGTGAACCGTACCACTTTTTTGGTACCCTTCCGTTGGGGTACCTAGCACAGCAAAGGGTACCAAAAGGGTGGAGCTAAACTCACTGCAGAAAGTTGATTGGTTGACTAGAATCTAGAAACTAATAGAAGGGGATAAAGCTTCTCTTTCACTCGTTCCGCTCTGCTGTCCGTGAGTGTCGGGCTCATTTATATCGGTGTGCAAACACAAAAAATATAACTTTATTTTATAATTTAATATTTTCACGCAGACAATAGCTGTTTCTCAATATGTGCTCTTGTCTGTTCTTGTGGACTTGTGAACGTCATTGCCCAAAAACCCGCGTAATTTTCTAAATATTACTGTTATTGTGTCATGAAATGTAGTTTAGAGTTTTTCAGGCGAGAATGTAATTGCTTAAAACTCAAATCTGTGGTTTGTTTATAAAGATAGCGCCTATTTGAAAATCGAGCCATAAATGCATTCCTGTCTGTCAAATGCTCCATTACAGCTTTATCTAGTGTGTAAGCTCCCTTAAGCACCGTGTCTATACTGGAAGTGACCCATAAGTGCCATCACTCAACGACTTGAGGTGCATGACCCCTTCAACAACAGTTGTTATAACATTTGGGTGAATAACTCACCAGAAGTCCATTGGTATAAAAATGTAACTTACTTCTGTATGTTCGTTGCTTATGTCTGGTGTAGACACGGTGTTTGAGAGTAAGACAGCGTGTTGCTGTTTGTTCCTTTGTAACAATGCTGTTGCTTCAGTTGCAGCTTTTTATTTCTGCTTTTGTTCTTTTGATATTTGCTTTGGCTGACCCTATCATTAATCCCTCACTCCCTTAAAGACTGACAGTATATCACCTTTTACCTCAAAAAGCTATGTAATGCTAAAGCGAGCTCAGATTAATGCACTTGAACCCGACATTTACTTACCCTTATATCGTTCCAAACTTGTTTGACTTGGGGTGTGTTCACACTTGTCACGTTTGGTTCGATTAAAACAAACTCTGGTGCAATTTTTCTGTTAGTGTGGTTCATTTGAGTAAGTGTGAACACTGCCATCCGAACCCTGGTGCGCACCAAACAAGTGGACAAGACCGCTAAAAGAATGGATCTTGGTCCACTTCCAAATAAACTCTGGTGCAGTTCGAATGAAATATGAAAGCAACATGGACCAAATACTTCTAAACAAACCAAGAACAGGATGTAATGACAAGAATGCTATGCGACATGATTTGACGATGAGAAACGAGCGGTTTATCCAAAACGAGGGCAAACGTGGAGCAACGAGTAGGTAAAATGCCTTTTATAAGCTCTTTGTGAGTTTGCAGGTCATAAAAATAAAATCATGTACACGCAACAATGAGCACGCTTAGTCCAACCATTAGGTGTATTCAACTTAAAGCGGTGCTGAGCAGTACTTTGGGTACTTTAATGTCATACACCGATCGGTCTGCGCAGCGCCGCTTTAAGTCGAACGCACCTATTGTTTGGGGTGTTCATTAAAGGGGTCATATGATGCGATTTTCAATTTTTCCTTTCTCTTTAGAGTCTTACAAACTCTTGGTGCATAAAGAAGATCTGTAAAGTTACAAAGACTAAAGTCTCAAATCCAAAGAGATATTCTTTATAAAAGTTAAGACTTGTCCACGCCCTCCTAAAACGGCTCATTTAAACACGGCCCCACATGTCTATGTCACTGTGTGGGAAGATTTGCATAACACCGCCCAAATGTTCACGCAAAGAAAGAAGGCGTAACTTTTATTCTCGCTGTAGTATTGTTGTTGCCGCCGGCGCCATGTTGTGGAGATGCTGTGTTTAGTTGTGAAAGCGAAACTACTTTGTTTGACCTTCCAAAAGAGGATGATATCCGCTTCGTCATGCCTAGAGCTGATCCGTGCTGATCGCTGAGGAAATACATCAACTTCGCGCTGTGGATTGTGGGATCTGCTTTCACTGTGGACGCGGAGTCCAGCCCGGGGTCGTCACATGTGGTTGCCGCACGCCTGCCGGCCGCTCCTTCATCGAATCCGCTGGCCACGCTGTTCTCAAGGCCGCCGGCCTCCGCTCACTCAAGCCCGCCGTGTGTAACGCATTTTATGGAAGACTGTTTCCTGAACCTGCAGAGTAGCATACAATGGGTCTGTGCTCAAAGGCTGTTCTATAAAGTGGGGCAGTTCCAACTTTGCAAGGACAGTCTGGAGCTTCTGACTCACAGCCTGTAAGTAAATTTTTTAGATTTAAAGAATTTGCCACGGATGATTCAAACGTGAGTAGCGCTTGTTTGTTTCTCTGATCACAAATGCAGACATGGTTTTATGTTTATGCGGCGCGATACGCAACGCAACATGTAAAAACACAGTATAAGTCATTATAATCAGTAATTATGTCCCCACTGGATGCAACAAATGCCTCGTTTGTAATGGGTTTTATTGGTTTTGTCTCGCCGTGCCGGGAGACGGCATCACAGTCTGTTAAGGGGCGTAACATTTCCGTCACACGCTTGAGGTATTCAGCCAATCACAACGCACTGGATAGCTGGCCAATCAGCGTACACCTCGCTTTTCAGAACGATGAGCTTTGTAAAAATCGACGCGTTTCAGAAAGGTGGGGCATAGAGGAGAAACAAAAATGTACATTATGTGGAAAATAATGTTTTTTTGTTTTTTTCTTATACCGCATAAACACATTGCATTACACCAAATACACAACATAATGTTCTTTTTAGCAATGTCATATGACCCCTTTATGTTCCATCATGAAATATGTCATTCAATGACCAATCAGGTTGTGAACGTATCACTATGCCTTTAGGTTTGGTATCTTTGTTCGCTGTCAAAAATGCCAGAGTAACCGCTAAGCAGACCAGGACCAAATGTATAGTTTTCTTTTTTTGGTCCAGACCAAACGAACCAAGAGAACCGAACTACAAGTTTGAGCACACCCTAACTTTCTTATGTGGGCAACTCTGGCCCTCAAAGTCCACTGTCCTGCAGAGCTTTGCTCCAACCTCAATCAAACACCTGAACAACTAATCAAGGTCTTTAGGATTACTAGAAAGTTATAGGCAGGTGAGTTTGATCAGGGTGGGAGCTAAACTGATGGACATTGTAGGCCAGAGTTGCCCACTCCTACTGCTGGTTTGTTTTGATGTTCCTAAATTGAGCTCTGCACACATTTTCATCCACTTTTAAACTAGTCACTGAGGGGTGAACCAGAGCTCAGTGTTAGCATTTCTTATGGCTGAGGTTGCCTCTTAACACAAAACAGCATGGATGTTAGGGGCATGGAATCAGAGTGGCTTTCGTGATCGATTGGTTTGGCAAGCCTCTGTCTGCTTTCTCACCCAACCCCATTCCACCATTGCACAGGTTCGACCAAAACCCCCCATGCCCATCAATGTACCCATCGCTCCAGCTCCTCCTCCTCCCACGGTGGCGGCTCCTCTAATCCAGCGGCCCCTGATGCTCACCACCAAGCTTACGTCATCTTTGCCTGCCTCTGCTGGGCCCATTCACCAGGTGCACATCGTGAACGGACAGCAGTGTGCCACCATTGACAAGACCATGACTGCAATCACGAGTGGCACCACGCAAGTCACAGGCATTGTCATCAGTCCTGCCCAGACACTTCAGATCAGCAACCTTAACTCAGACTTGAAGGTGAGCGCACCCGTTTCTATTAGCTTGATTGTTTGCTCCAGACATGCAACATTTTTCAGACAAATCTTTTTTTATCCGATAGGATAGGTTTAACTTTTGTTCTTGCACTAAGAATCAAACAGCTTGACTGGGTTGCTTATCTTGTTTCTTGTTTGCTGCGTCAGACTGTGAAACCACAGGGAGGACCAGAACAGGTGGTCATGAGTACACCACCCTCATCCTCTCCTCCTCTTCCTCCTCCTCCAGCTAAGATCAAACGAGAGGAGAGCCCACAGGTACTGGTACCTTCACAGAGTTAACAATACCATCATGTCTGGCAAATTTTGCCTGAAGCCTAAATAATAAACTAATAAATTTTCTTCCTTCAGAAACTTGCCTTTATGGTGTCTCTTGGGTTGGTCACACATGGCCATCTTGAAGGTAAGTCCCACTGGTGTCAATTCTGCACTCTGGATTTCCATTAAATTAAAGTTACAAGGACAGGATGTTTTTAACCAGATGTGCATGGGATGTCATTGCTCTCCAGAGATTCAGAGTAGAAGACAAGAACGTAAGAGGAGAACAACAGCCAACCCAGTGTACAGTGGAGCAGTGTTTGAACCTGAGGTACAAACAAATGTTCTGTAGTTCCCTCCTCCATCTGTTCTGATTTTGAGGGCTTAGATTGAACTTCCGATTTGGCTCTAACATTCCGATTTCTCTCATATATCTCAGAGGAAAAAGAGTGCTGTCACTTACTTGAACACTCCACTGCATCAAGGCACCAGGAAGAGAGGTCTGTACCTGCCTGTCTTAAGTTGCTTAAGTTGATGTATTGTAGCCCTGCTGCTTCTGTGTACCACCTAACAGACACCTAATAGACACCTCTCCGCTTTCTCTTGCAATTCTGCTTTGTGTCTTTGCTAGGGTCTGATCTCTTTGCAGACCTACATCATTTGAGTAGACCTAAAAAGTGGGCTATAAAAGTGGTGGTTAAGGAACCTCTTCCCCAGTTTGTATAGTTTCCAGAGAATTTGGCTTATTTTGGACTTGTTAACATTTTGACTTAAGACTCCAAAATGTCAGTAGGATTACAAGGAGAAATATGTCCTCTCAGTGTTGCTTCACTTCAGATTTGAGTCTCTGTGCTCTTCACTTTTTTTTTTTTCTTTTTTTTTTTTACTTTTAGAATATCTTGTTATTTTCTTGTGATTTCTAGAGCTGTGCTTCAACATAATGGATTTAGCTTGATTTGACCTTGAAAATCTTGACTTGGTCTTCACCCCAAAGACTTGAGGCTTGACTTGAGCTTGGCCTTAAAAGACTTTATATGAACTCTACCTCGAAGACTTGAGTGTTGACTTAAGCTTGGCCTTGAAAGACCTGACTTGGATACCACCTTAAAGATTTGAGTGTTGATATTGTTGAAAGTTCTTTACTTGGACTCTACTTATTGACTTGAGTGCTGATGTGAGTAGGTCGAATTAGGTGTGTAAGTGAGAGTTTGTCTGTTGGTTCTCTGGTTGTCATGTTACCTTTAGATGTTATGTTTATATTTATTGTTTTGCTTATTTTAGAGTGCATGATGCATTGCTTGTTCCTGTAGGAGCCACCTGCAGAGAAATGTATTGAGATTTGAGATCAGATTTCAGTGTAGACTTTCTCTCTTTTGTTCTTTCTTTCACTCATTGCTTTTCAAATTCCCTGCATGCTGCTGTGTTCGTCTGTTGCACTAACTGCTTTTTGTGACCCTCCCTTCCATTTCTCCTTCGCTCTCTCCCTCCTTTCCAACCCCCTGCTCTCCCCCACCAGCAGCCTTCCCGCCTCCCCAGCCCCTGAGCGGCCTGACACGGGGGGCTTTCCCCTCTCTGTCCCCCCTCATTCTGTCCCCCAGCCCAGCCCCAGCTCCGGGGATGTAAGTAGCCACCTGCCAAGTCTGGGCGACCATGTTGTTGAAAGGCCCCACTATTATTATTGTTTTAGTAGATTCCTCTACATCACAGGCTGGCCCTACCCCCCAAAACCCTTCACTGCATTCATCCTGTACACCTCAAAATGTACAGGAGCAAGGTAACTCCTGTTAGAGTCCAGCATCCACCCTGGAAAGAGAAAGACTGACCTACCAGCACTGTCATTCATGTGTTTGTTTTATTTGTTGAAATGGAGCCAGCAGTCTTACAAAGTGAACAGTCTTTCTCTACTTCCCACACAAATATCAGGCCTGAAGTAATTATAGTATAGTATTTTTAAAATTCTTACACCCCATCTTAGCATTTAAGCCAAAATAACCATTGCTTATAATGACGTGATACATTTTCAATAGTGATTAATCCAATAATCCCAATTATAGTAATAATATTAAAACTATTAGCTAAATATCCAGTGCCCTGACTGAGTGAACAGTCCAGTCACCTGTGAGCCACTAGACAAATACCTCCAATCAGCAGTCAGTTCCTCTCCTCCCCGCCTTTCCCGCTGTCATTTGATTGGTCCAGGAAAAGAAGGGGGCGGTGGTACTGACACCTGCCGTTCTTCCCGACAGGGAGACATCCATGAGGATTTCTGCACTGTGTGCAGACGCAGTGGACAGTTGCTCATGTGTGACACATGTTCGCGCGTCTACCACCTCGACTGCTTGGACCCACCCCTCAAAAACATTCCCAAAGGCATGTGGATCTGTCCTAAATGTCAAGACCAGGTAAATAATAGCAGCACAATGAGCCCTTGGCCACTGATCTCGCAGGCCAGTCAGTGATGTCTCCTTTTAACTGGAATTCAGTCCTTTCAAGCACACACACTTTTATATCATTAGAAATGGAAGACAAACTGAGAGATCAAACTCCCCTTTCCCTGCCAAAAATGAAGTGTACATTTTTCTCCCCTTAAACGAAATGAGTTTCTTCAGGCATTAAGGCTGCTTCGTCCTTTGTAAGCTCTCACATGGTTTGGTATTGATTGTGCCTTTTTTCCACCCATCATGTAAGTGTAAGACAGCATCAAGCACTCCCATTGAAGTTCTGTTGTTCATCACTGTTGCCATATACAATTGATCTCAGTTTCTTTTATGGCTTTCCAGGGGTCAAGTGGGCACAGCACTGTTCTGTTATTGAGAGAGTTTCTTTTACAGATTCTGAAGAAGGAAGAGGCCATTCCATGGCCAGGAACCCTAGCAATTGTCCATTCCTATATTGCTTACAAAGAAGGTAGAGATATTTTGATTTACAGTTGTAGAAATTTGCACCCCAATTTGACATTTTAAGTGTAAAAAAAAAAGTTTATAACCAAATGCATACATCTATGTTATAGTGCATTCAATTTATGAGTGTTTTGTTCCTGTCCAACAGCAAAAGAAGAAGAGAAGCAGAAGTTAATGAAATGGAGTGCCGAACTAAAGCTGGAACGAGAACAACTAGAACAGAGAGTGAAACAGCTCAGCAACTCTATAACAGTGTGTTACTTATTTTTCTCTTTAACTGGAGCTTTTCTGGATACAAGATTAATTATACAATTGTTCTACATGTCTGTGAAGGGATTTTTGCCTCAGAAAACCAATTTTAAGAGGAACATTCAGCTTTTTCTCATTTTATCCCTGCAAATATTCAGTACGGCTTGTTACATATATACCGTAGTTCTTCTAAGATTTCAGTTTGTGTTTATTATATAATGCTGTATTCCTTTTCTTCAACAGAAATGTATGGAGACCAAGAACAGCATACTTGCCCGTCAGAAGGAGATGCAGGCCTCTCTGGACAAGGTAAAACACCTGGTCCGCCTCATCCAGAGCATATATATATATATATTATCTATATCCAAATAAATGTTGACGTTTTTTTAATTTTCTTTCTTTTCTTTTACTTTTTTTAAATGGTAGAACTGTGTCGTCAGTACTTCTACATCCAAGGCAAACTAGTCTTGGTTCTTGTAGACCAATAGGGCCCAAACTTGTGGTTGAAAAGGGTGACTTACGAAAAAGTGTCAAGCCAATTATTAGATTATTAAAAAAAAGAAAAATAGTAGTTTAATAATATTAATAATTATTATTATAATAATAATGATGGTGATAAAGATGATGGATGATTTATCAGATCAGACCAGTGTGTGCCTCCAACATGGGGTTTGTTTTCCATAGGTTGTCTTAGTTGTCTTCTCCTCAGGAGGAGAAAGGCTGGGCAGACGTGTCCAAAGACTGCATGACTGTGCCCAAAACCCTGTGCACCTCCAGCCAGGCCTGAGTGGACTGGCAATACCAAAAGCTTCTCTTTCCAAACAGGACAAAAAAAAAACTCAAATCAGTGCATCAGTATTCGCCAGTGACAAGGCAGAGGTTTAGAAATCCTGTTGTTGGTGTGGGTTAGACTAAATCAGGACTGCCTATAGCAACCCCTCTAATTTCTTTCCTCCACTCTACATTTTGTCCGCATTTCCCAGTTAGCTGTAGAAGTGTCCCGTCTCCAAGTCATCTCAGGCTAATCAGTGGTAGAGCGCATGGCAAAGCCTCTCAAGATCTTTGACAAAGGGCTGGAAGAGGAAGCTACACCAGAAGTCACATCTCGGTAACTGCAACAAATCATGCGTGGTAGATTAGTCTGAAAGCGGTGTTGGTTCTGTGTATTGAATGAGTCTTGTTCTAAAGTCAGTATATGTGTGTATTCGATGCTGTTTGTGGATTTTATTAATTTAGTTTTTACGTTTGTTTTTTAAGAAAATATATTCAGGTCTTCCTAGTCTTCATTGAAAAATAAGTGCTTTTCTGTTTCATGAAACAGTCGTTTGTTATCAATGGTGTTTAAAAATGGCATGAATTATGCAAGCAGCTTCCTCAATTTCAGAGATGCACATTGCATAATGAGTGTCTGTTTTTATTTGAATTCCGAACTGCCAAATGCTTTAGGTTTTTTTTTTTTTTTCGAAAATAATGGTAATATCCTCTTACTGTGTGTTTAGTCTAAAATATAATGGATTAGTCCCATCCCCATTTTTCCAAAACCTTTTTTTTTCTTGAAAAACAATGACTAAGTCACAATTTGCTGTCTTAAACTTGAGGGTTTGATGTATGAGCCAAATTGAGTAATAAGGAAATGACAGAAAACCCTTAATTAAAGCACAAGCTTTATTACAGATAACTAAAGCAAACGCACTAAGAACCTCTTAAGAGACTTTCTGAGCAAAATTTTCAAAAAGCGCTTAAATCTTATCTGTTGGTTTTTACGCTTGCCAACATCCTGTAAAATCGAAAACAATAGCCAGTTGCTTGCGTACAAAGTGGGAAGCACTGTTTATGACAGATTTCTGCTGGTTTTTGCTGGCTTTTCAGTGTGTTGCATAGTATCTTGTCCTGTCCCAGGTAACATCTTAAGTCTTAAAAGTCTTAAAAGTAATTCACGGCTGGCACCTTTTGTTATGTTAATGTCAGGCCATTCCAAAAAGCATATCCCTTTTAGCTTTGTGAAGATATGATTGAATGCATATCAAATTCCACATATCCGTTTAGGGCATCTTTGTAAGTGCTTATTTTGACTATATGTATACAGTAGTGCATATTTATTTGGGATTTCAAAAGAACGATGCATAGCTCATTCTGGCTGTTTAAACACAAGAGAGAACCTACCACAATATGGATTCTGTATTTGGGATGATGTTTACTATTTTGTTTGTTAGTTTGTTTTAAATGATAGATTTATCTTGATTAGTCAGGATTTCATGGCTTTAAAACCCAATTTGTGATTCTTAGTGGATGGGGTCTTGGTTATATCAACAATGTGCTGCAATTTCTCACAATCTACTGTGAAAATTCACATACTTATCCTTAATACATTCCCATAATGCCCTGTTACCCTTTGAGCCAAGACTGGGTAATAACAGATAAACATATCATGGCGTCCATTATTGTGGCATAACATACCGACATGAATATTTAAGGCCTTCCAGAAGTCACCATTGTCAGTCTAGAGAATATTTAAAGAAAACTACTTTTATTCCTTCTTGTACAGGTGCCCAGAGTGCCTTCAACCTTTTACATACTGAATTTAATCTCATAAACTGGTCATATTTCCCTCTCTCTGTAAAACGTCACTCAGTTAGCCTTGATTAGAAGCACATTTGTTGTGATTTCATTCGGTTAAAGTGAAATGGTTGTAGTGATGTGCTTGTGTTGGTGTAGTCCTGTCTGTCTTTACTTCATCTAGTTATCTGCTGTGAAGTTAAAGAGCCCCTCTTAAGAGTAGGCTATATTTTAAGGAGTTGCCTTGAGCTTTTTAATACTCTGAACAAAAGTATATCTAAGTGATTGCGCAAGTCCTGTCTGTCTTTACTTCATCTAGTTATCTGCTGTGAAGTTAAAGAGCCCCTCTTAAGAGTAGGCTATATTTTAAGGAGTTGCCTTGAGCTTTTTAATACTCTGAACAAAAGTATATCTAAGTGATTGCGCAAAATATGGGTTGGAAAAAAAAAAAAAAAAAAAGAGTTCCTTATAATGTGTTTTAAATTAATTCATTGGTTTATCGGAGCACTCTGTGCCACCAAAATATTAAGTGTGTGAATCTAGTGACAGAAATTTGTTTTTTGGATTGATATTCATTGGAAAAAAGTTCTGGAAGTTTAGGAAGTCATGGTTTCCTGTCTTTATGCACTTTTTATAGGAATGTCCTAAGTATTACTCATTTATTCCCCAAAATACTTAAGTGTCTGCTCGTTTTAAGTTCTTTTGTAGTGTGTGATTCAGGAGATTTTGTTTTCTCGTGTATCACAAAACAGGACTGTTCAGGCCAGTGACTACGACTTAATGTCATACATAACACTGCTCTTAAAACGACTTGCACCCTTTTTTATTCGCGTCATGTCCTTCATCTCTCCTTCAGTTAGAGTACTGGACTTGTACCTGAATCAGGTATTTAGATTTCAGCCTTGACTATTAGTAAGGCTGAATGGATCAAAGAAAACCTGCAGTCTGATTGGATAGACTCAAACCCCCAGAACACCAACCTGTCCAATCAGTTCAACAAAAAGCATGCCGCCTTATGCAAATTTTTTATAAGTTTTGTCAAACTTTTTTAATATGCATTTAGTTTTGAGTTTATTTTGTAAAGATTTTTATGTGAACTTTGTGTCACTTTCCTTTTTACATGTCTGGCGAAGATGATGCCAAAACGAAACAGTATACATATGTACATCTCTTAAATACACTTGCTTTTTTTGTTGTTGTTTAAATTATGAACAATATACACTTTCACAATGGCATCTGTAGAAAACAGTTAATTCATGTACAGTTACAGATGGGAATTATTTGCTGGCCACAATTCTGGGCTCTTTGGAACATGGAAATGTGGTGTTTCGGCTGTGTATGAATCTCATGGACAGTTACTTTCATTCAAGTCTGCCTTTGCTCCAACACCATGCTGAATGTTATTGTTATCTTGGGGCGCTGGGGGGGGTACCAGTGGTTGTGAGAAGATATTTATGGTCTGACATGGCTTATCTTGCAGAGTGCATGTAATCTGTTGTGGGTGGGGCCTTTAGAAGTAAGGGGAGGGAACTTCTGAAAGCCACGCATTCAAGTTCTTAAGTCAGTATACCCAAAGAGACTGCAAACATTTTGCTGTTAGGAAGTCTTTTTATATGCATTCAAGATACATATCATTGAAAGTTTTTTTCCGTCACGATTGATTTCTGCTCTAGCTTACGGCTCCGACGTGTGGGAAACGCTTTCTAAGTTGTCTGTATGGCTTTGCAATTTTGGTTTTAGAACTGTTAAAAGGCGAAAGGTTGCTGTGTACATTTTATGCATAAAATCGAAAACATTTTCACACCCATTCCAGCTGTTCATCCTGTCACCTTGATCTTAATAGTGTGTAGATCATCCATATTCTTTATGGTGCGTTATAATTCCACAGTGACAATGAAGTCATTGTAGTTTTAATGTAGTTTCTGTTCACTTTTCATACTATTTACTCAGTCATGATTGTGGCCTTCTCGTACTGTTGATGCATTTCATTTCTGTAGTCGTGACTTTCCTGGTGTTGTGCACTGTGTGAGCGAGTGTGTTTGTTTGAGCAGGTGTGTGTGTGTGTGTGTGTTTGTGAGCGTTACCTCATCTACAGTCAACTGTCCAATTGGAAAACATTTTTGTTTACGCGTGCAAAAAAGAAAAATTACAACAAAAAAAATCTTCCACTTGATGAAACACAAAACAGGATACATTGTAGCGACATGAGTTATTTAAAAAAAAATTAAAAAAAAGAAAGAAAGAAAAAGTTCACCTGGTGTGCTGAACTAAGTGTAAATGGTTTATTACACAATATGAATATTTGTAAAATTGTTTGTATTTTTTCATAATGATTTTAAAAAGGTGTGTTTATTTTTTGACTTTTTTCTGTTACAGAGCTCTCTCTCTCTCTCTCTGGTCTTTTTTCTCGTTTGTTCGCCTGACATTGTGAGTGTGTCAGTTGGTTCTTACCTCTCCTGTATTGAGCCTGTGATGAGTCCTTTGTATGCAGTGTTTTGAAAATACTGTAGGGAACATGGGAAGAAATTGATATTAGGAGCATTTGATCAATTTGTATTTATTTATTTTATCATTTTGTTAATAAATTGACAAAGAATATTCGCCTCCCGTTTGTCTTGAATTCAACTTGGCTTTATAGAATGACCAAATGACTTGTGAAACTGATTTTAAAGTAAGTGTCAAGCCAAAAGAGAGATTTGAAGTGTTGGGGTGGATGTTGAGCGCAAGTGCAGGTTAATTATGGGCTGTGTTTAAGGACTACAACTACGGTTATTATTGCTGTATACAACAACTTGCTCATTTTTAAAAATACAGCAGCTTCACAAGATAATAAACAAAGATATTATTTTACTCATAAATTGAAAATGTGCTGTGGTACTAACCTGTAGGATATTCCTGAAGCAATCCATGACAAATTTAAGACTCTAGATGTGTAAACTGAAAATTCCTCCAACTTCTCCCCCTTGATTGTTCTGACATAAAAAATCAATCAAAATGGCTGTAATTTTAATAGTAAATGAAGATTACAGAGTAGTTACAGATAGTGCTATTGCACAATTCAACGTCTTTTTGTCATTATAGCAGTGTGCATACGGTGATATTTCATTTTGCTGTCAAAAGCTCAATTTTGTTATGAACGGCGTTGGCATAGAAACGGAAATTTCAATGTAGCCTACGTGAATAGCTCCGAACAGAATACCCTAGTCTAATTACGGTAATTCCGATAAGATTCAGTCAATGGGAGCTTTTCAAACTAATCTTAAAGTATAACACTTGTATAAACAAAGCAAAAATACATTGTACGCCTAAACGCCTGCTTTTTTTTTTCTTTTTTTTTTTGCTGTGCCGCACGCGCTGAATTAAAGTGACAGCGCATTGTTCACGGTAAAAATTAACATGGATTGACACGGAAATGTAGTAATTTCACAATAAATTGATACAATTAAAGTCTACTGTGTTTCACAGTCAACACGTGGCTTTTTGGCTAGGTTTAAAACAAGAAAAAGTGCATTTTTAGATAAACAAGGCAACATAATAGATGCACTTGTGGCGGTAGAAAAACAAAGTTCTTCAAGACCCGTGGGATTGCTTGTAATAAAGATTTAAATGCAAAAGGCACGAGAGTCAATTGTTTCTGTCAGAGTTTTAATTTTAAATGTTTGTGATCGCCTAACAAGAAAAGTAGGCTAAATGCTGTTTAAATGTGTTGCCTCTTGCTTGAGCAACTTAAAGGGGTCATATGATGTTGCTAAAAAGAACATTATTTTGTGTATTTGGTGTAATGAAATGTGTTTATGCGATTTAAGGTTTAAAAAAACACATTATTTTCCACATACTGTGCATTATTGTTTCTCCTCTATGCCCCGCTTTTCTGAAACGCGTCGATTTTTACAAAGCTCATCGGTCTGAAAAAGACGGTGCGTTGTGATTGGCCGAATACCTCAAGCGTGAGATGGAAATGTTATGCCCCTACCATACTGTGATGATGCCCTGTCAGGCCGGAGCGATGATTCAAAAACATGAAAACCCATTATAAACGAGGCATTTGTTGCATCCAGTGGGGACATAATTATGGACTATAATGACTTATACTGTCTTTTTGCGCGTTGCGTTGTGTTGCATCGCGCCGCGTAAACATAAAACCATGTCTGCATTTGTGATCGGAGAAATGACAAACAACAAGCCCTACTCTACACTGCCCAAACAACTCGCTTTAAATATATAAAATATAAAAACTCTTTAAATATAAAAAACAAACAAAGTAGTTTCGCTTTCACAACGAAACCGCGTCACACACGGCGGCCTACAGTGAGCAGAGGCCGGGGGCTAGCGTGAGGAACGGCCGGAGGGTTAGAGTGAGCGGCGGCGGGCTTGAGAACGGCGCAGCCGGCGATTTCAACGAAGGAGCATCTGGAAGGACATGTGACAACTCCGGGCTGGAAACTTGAAATCGCATCATATGACTCCTTTAATATACAAACCTCGAAGTCAAATGCATGCATAATACGTTGTGTATATTTATTGAGTTTAAACCATAGACTGTATAAAAACAGGTTTAAACGAATGTCTATGAAAGATTGTAAGATTGTAAAGCATTTTCAGTAACAACGTTTGGATTTGAATCAAAATAATGGATAAATGTTGTGTTTGTGGTAAGCAGCCGCGAATCAGTAGCAGACTGCGAACGCGTCCTGTGTCAAGTTTATTTGTACAGCGCTTTTCACGATACAAATCATTGCAAAACAACTTTACAGCAAATTAAGTTTCTACAATATTTAGTGGTAGCTTATCAGTGGTGATACGTAATAAAACGTCTTAAATTTTAAATTTTGTGTGAAAGCAAAATAAGTCTGTGCTGCTTAGGTAACGCACACGGACTGCATACGCACTGCAGACGGAGCATGTGTGAAACACACATAAGGCTAAAATTATCAACAAAATGTTTGCATGGGGTCTTTACATTAAGTGGTTGAAAAACTGCATGAATTGTAGAGAACTGTGAAGTGAATGATTAAACTTTAATTATTACAAACTTCATTATTTAAAAAAAAAAAAAAAGTGAAAACTTGGCACACGACCGCTGCGTAATGTATCAGGAGGCGCGCTCCAAAAGCGAACGCACATGAAACGCGCGAACCGCTGCCTCATACAACTTCACTCACAATCTAACGTCAACTTTCCCTTTCCTGAAATTTCGTGCCCGGTCTGCACAAACCCCGCTTTCTTCCGTTTTCCATGTCATTTCCTGTAATAAAAAGATGGTGGTCATAGCAGAGAGAAGCAGCTGACTGTGGTACAAACATTTGGAGATGATAAACTTTGCATCGCCCGGGACTAGTGAAATCCCCCCGTGCCGTTGCGTCACCGCCGCGTTTCTCGGAGCGGCCGAAGGCGAGGCGCGCCACGGCTGAAGAAGACCACCAAAGACCCCGCGACGCACTGCGTATATTCTGTAGACGGTGAGTTACACTCACTAGCCAATGTGGCCAATGAAAATGGCTTCCGAAAGCGTTAGGCAAATTGCCAGCTGCCTTGCAGAAGCTAAACGAAGGCAGAGCGTGCAGAAGCACTGCGTACCGTCATTGTCATCGCCCGCGCTTGAGCTTATGTGCAACTTTTACCTCACAATGTTTAGAAGAACACAACTTTGTTGCAGTTTTGTCTTTCAGCGGAGCATTGTTGCCCTATTTGTTTCCCTGCACTCGTCTCTCTCACAGCTCGGGTAGTTTGTGAGTGACGGCCGGCTTGACCAATCAGAGCGCTGCTCTCTGACTGAAATATTTTGGAAGTCATTTCTATATCGGAAACGTCAGCGGAACGGAGTCAGGGGTTTCTTGCGGTCACTTTCCGTGTTTGCGGAGAGTGCTGTGTGGTTGTCGCGTTTTGTATGTTTTTATGAAAGCAGCTCAAAGTTTGTAGCCATATAAACACCTATAAACCTATAAAAGCATGTAAAATTGAAAATGGTATGACAATGTAAAGCCAGCATGACGTCACTGTGCCTCACTGTAAAGGATAGTTAACACATAACAGGCATACACTTTTTCCCGTAATGTAAGGATTTTGGGTTAAGAAATTATATACAATAGGGTTCAAAGTTTGAGATCACTAGTACATATTGTTTTTATATACATTTTTATTACAAAATATAGTATGAGTATAACTGTGTAAAAAGTTTAACTCCTTAATTTCTGAATGTCTTACAATTTTGTATGTCATTAAAAATGGACACCGCAAGTTTGTGTAAAACCTGATGGTCATGTTATCCAGCATGATTTAAGAATCATCTAACAAGTATCTTGTGCTTCAATGGTAAAAAGGAGTTCATATGGTTAATGTCAGAAATGGCAACCTGCAAAATATATATTTCTTCTTCATTCTTCATAATGTTTTTTTTTTTCTTTTTCTCTACATTTTTCAAAATTTCAAAGGCTGAATTAACTTAATTTTATTTTTATTTAGTGTATATTTTAGGTGCTATGATTGATCCCTGTTCTGTTTTTCATTTTGGTAACTCTTTATTTTAAGGACCAGTTCTCGCTATTAACTAGCTTGCATATTACTACTAGCATATTGGCGGTTAATTAGAACTTATAAAGCACATATTAATGCCATTTTGCATGACCATATTTTAGATCCATTAATCCTAGCACATACCTAAACTTAACATCTACCTTACTAACTATTAATAAGCAGAACATTTGTTTGAGTTTATTTACTATTTAATTTATTAGTTTTAAAATGTTTATTGAGGCAAAAGTCATAGTCAATAGTTAGTTAATAGTGAGAATTAGAACTTAAAATAAAAATACCTTAGAAACCTTAAAATAAAGTGTGAACTTCATTTTAAATTATGTTTTAGCTGTTTTGATGCTCTCTTTATAACATCTCTTAAATCTCCTGTTTTAACAGTATTTATATCCCCCTATTTTACTTTAGTTTTAATATGTTGAAGTGAAACGAGGCAGACAGGAGTCTCTCCTTCCTGCCCAGATGGCAGATGCCTGTGTTGTTCCAGAGCATTCCTCCATGGAAGTTGAGGCCGAATGCAGCACCAGGTCAGCTTTACAAAGTGTTTACAATAGCAAACATTTAAAGAGCAATCCCTGTGCATTAAAAATAGTAGTAATAAGCAGTTTTTCTACACATTTACCAGTGCCTCAAATGAGAAGTCAATTGAAGAGCCAAACAAAAAACTAAAAGTTGACCATGAGCATTCAACCAGTTTTTGGTGTAAGTATCATTTACTTTAACTTGAAATAAAAGTGTTGTGTATATCACTGGAAATTTAATCTCAAATTATATATGGAGTCAAGAAATCTGTAAATATGATTAAAAGATGAATATGAGACAAAACTACAGAATGTCACATTTTATAATTGGGTGATTCAACACAGATGTTTTACCAGATAAGAAGATCAGCACTTTTAGTTTCATCCCCCTAAATGATGTGAGCATAAGTATTGGAACAGTTGACTCACAGGTCTTTCTAAGTGATCAGCTGTGTCCTGTTGCATTAATTCTTCAGATATTAAAGCAGGGAATGTGTCGTATCAGTTATATCCATTGCTTCTGCATTCTAAGTCTTGCATTTGATGATGACACACACAAACCAGGATGAAGACGAGGGAGCTGAAGAAAGGGTGTGGAGAAATCAAGAGTTTGAAAACCACCGGCGAAATCAGCAACCAACAACGACCTGATCAGCTGAGAAAAAACCACAGTAGTTGATGACAGACAAATCATAAAAGTTGTGGAAATACGTCTGTAAAATCATCAACAACCTCCAGAAAGCTTGGGTGATGTTCTGACAATCTACTGTCTGCAGGAGACTTTGACACAGACTTACAGAGGCTACAGCAAGATGCAAACCTCTGACCAGCACCAAAAATAGAAAGGCAAGATTAGAGTTTGCAAAAAAGCACAAAGGTGAGTTAGCAGAGTTTTGGAACTGAGTTTATGGACAGATGAGACAAAGATTAACCTTTTTCTAAGTGATGGGAAAGCAAAAGTGTGGAGAACTGCAGATGATCCTAAGCATACAGCCTCATCTGTAAAGCATGGTGGAGGTTGTGTCATGGCATGGGCATGCATGGCTGTCTATGGAACAGGCCCTCTCCGCTTTAATGAAGACTTAATGTATGATGACAGTAGCAGAATGAATTTGAACATACCAAAGGGGGCGCTGTTTGGTCCTTATCAAGGCCAAATAATGGCCTCTGATAAACCCTCAGGGCCATACTCTTGGATGGTAGGTTATGTTGTAAGTTTAAACACCATTTAGCATAGTTGTATGTATTCGTAATTATTTTTAATGCAGGTACAAACTAGATTTTAATTTCAAATGTTTATTACAGATTGTTGATAAGGACAACAAATATAAATTCATTGATGGGAGTGATGAAACTACATCTAACTGGATGAGGTAACACCATGTTATTGAGATGACATCCACTTTAATTATTCTTTTCCTTTTCTTTGTGCTATTGTATTGTACGGATCTTGTGTGGAAAAAGTTGTTGTTTTAGTCACTATGGTTATATTGATATAATTGTTCACAATGCTAATTTTATTTATTCCTCTCAGGTTTATTCTGATTTCTTCTGATGAGAGTAAAAAGAATCTGAGTGCATTTCAACATGGCGAAGAAATCTACTTCCGAGTGTGTCGGAGACTGACGGTGGGCGAGAAACTCTGTGTGTGGTACAGCAGCGAGTACATGAGGCGACTGCAGAGTGTGTCTCGGGACAGCATTGACCGCAATGGCATGGGCATGCATGGCTGTCTATGGAACAGGCCCTCTCCGCTTTAATGAAGACTTAATGTATGATGACAGTAGCAGAATGAATTTGGAAGGGTACAAAACCATCTTGGCTATAATATTTAAGAAAATGTCACCAAACTAACCAGAAAGTGCTTCATAGTGCATCAGGACGATGACCCAAAACACCCTGCCAGTTCAGTCAAGGAGTTTATCAGGGCAAAGAAATGGAAAGTCTTAGATTGCCCAAATCAATCTCCAGATTTAAATCCGATTGAACATGAATTTCACCGGCTGAAGAGTAGACTAAAGGCAGAAAAAATGCAACCAGCCTCATCAGAAAGCCCTTCATATTGTATCAGGACAATGACCCAAAACACCCTGCCAGTTCAGTCAAGGAGTTTATCAGGGCAAAGAAATGGAAAGTCTTAGATTGCCCAAGTCCATCTCCAGATTTAAATCTGATTGAACATGAATTTCATCAGCTGAAGAGGAGACTAAAGGCAGAAACTCCCCAAAACAAGCAACAGTTGAAATTGTCTATATAATTATGTTGTTTTTACTCATTGCTTATTAAATATTACATGTACAGTCTGTGAAGAGTGCAAGAAGTATTTCTTGGAGGAGTGCCCTACCCATGGGCCCCCTGTTTTTGTGCCAGACACCCCTGTGGCATCAGGGGTGTCCAATCGGGCAGCTCTCACTGTACCCTCAGGCATTGAGATCCACCGAGATGGTGATAAGGTGGATGTCTGCTGCATGGATGAAAACATACCAAAGGGGGCGCTGTTTGGTCCTTATCAAGGCCAAATAATGGCCTCTGATAAACCCTCAGGGCCATACTCTTGGATGGTAGGTTATGTTGTAAGTTTAAACACCATTTAGCATAGTTGTATGTATTCGTAATTATTTTTAATGCAGGTACAAACTAGATTTTAATTTCAAATGTTTATTACAGATTGTTGATAAGGACAACAAATATAAATTCATTGATGGGAGTGATGAAACTACATCTAACTGGATGAGGTAACACCATGTTATTGAGATGACATCCACTTTAATTATTCTTTTCCTTTTCTTTGTGCTATTGTATTGTACGGATCTTGTGTGGAAAAAGTTGTTGTTTTAGTCACTATGGTTATATTGATATAATTGTTCACAATGCTAATTTTATTTATTCCTCTCAGGTTTATTCTGATTTCTTCTGATGAGAGTAAAAAGAATCTGAGTGCATTTCAACATGGCGAAGAAATCTACTTCCGAGTGTGTCGGAGACTGACGGTGGGCGAGAAACTCTGTGTGTGGTACAGCAGCGAGTACATGAGGCGACTGCAGAGTGTGTCTCGGGACAGCATTGACCGCAATCTGGACACAGGTGAGACACCCCTCGCTGGTGCTTGTGCCAAAAAAATTAAAATAAATTGAACGGTTTTGAAATAGGTCAAAAGTTAAGGAATCTCCAAAGACATTTTAAGGGGCTGCTAATACAAACACTGCAGGGCTGAATCCAGATGTGGAGAATCTTGAACTGGAATAATAATATATTCTTATAAAATCCTAACAGGACTTTTTAAAATTTGCATCAATTTAAACCAAAACAATTTTCTAAATGAATAATAGTTGGTTCGTTTAGTATAAAAGACATTTATGTGAAGATATTTGGTTTACTGGATTAGATCTATTGTTGAACACTAAACAAGACTGATACTCACAACAAGATTTGACTAAAATTTAAACAGTATGAACTATAATTAAAGTAGTTCAGCCAAAAATTATCACTACATACTTGTCCCCATATTGTTCCAAACTAATTCTTCTGTGAAATACAAAAAGGCGAATTTTTAAAGAATTCTACTGGTCGCTGTTTTCCTTTCAATAACCATTAATGCAGTCTGGAAGTTCCAAGCTTCAAAGGGGGTCCAAAGGCATCATTATAAATGTGATAAATATAATGTGCGCTATATTTTATTTCATATTGAACATTTTTGATCAACAAAAAAGTACCCAGAAGAGATGTTCCAAGCCTTCAATGGTTTAACAGGTAAGTGAAATGGGATTTATATACTTTTTTTCACTTGTCCTGCTTTAGCCATCATACTTTTTTTATAATCAAATTTATTATTGACCACAGTTTTTTTAAATGCTGATAGTGTTACATACATTAACCATAACACTATTGTATTGCAGGAGTGAAATTAGAAGAACAAGAGGAGCCCAAAGGTCCAGTGTTGAGATCTGCAATGCACGGTAGACGGACCCCAAGTAAGCATGGAAGTGATGAGGCAGAAAACCAGCCCCAGGCCAAGAAAAAGAAGATTGACCTCATTTTCAAAGATGTCCTGGAAGCATCCCTGGAGGCTAATCAAAGTCAGAACAACCCCCTGAACAGCACCTTGTCTTTTCAAAGAACAAGAACAAAAGGGAGCTGACTTTGAGAGAAAAGCAAGCAATTTGGATGCTAAAAGAAAAGAGGAAGTCAATTAGAGCTATAGCAAAACAAAGGGCATGGAGAAATCAAGAGTTTGGAAACCACTGGCGACATCAGCAACCAACAACGACCTGATCGACTGGGAAAAAAACAACAATAGTTGATAACCGACAAATCATAAAAGCTGTGAAAATGAACCCTAAAATATGTGTCTGTAAAATCACCAACAACCTCGAAAGCTGGGGTGATGCTCTGACAATCTACTGTCCGCAGGAGACTTTGACACAGAATTACAGAGGCTACAAAGCAAGATGCAAACCTCTGATCAGTACCAAAAATAGAAAGGCAAGATTAGAGTTTGCACAAAAGCACAAAGGTGAGCCAGTAGAGTTTTGGAACAGAGTTTATGGACCGATGAGACTAAGATTAACCTTTATCTAAGTGATGGGAAAGTAAAAGTGTGGAGAAAAAAGGGAACTGCAAATAATCCTAAGCATACAACCTCATCATCAGGTCTCTGGAACAGGCACTCTGAATTTTAATGATTACTTAATGTATGATGGCAGTAGCAGAATGAATTTGTAAGAGTACAAAACCATCTTGGCTACCAATATTAAAGAAAATGTCACAAGACTCATCAGAAAGTGCTTCATATTGCATCAGGACAATGACCCAAAACACCCTGCCAGTTCAGTCAAGGAGCTTATCAGGGCAAAGAAATGGAAAGTCTTAGATTGGCCAAGTCAATTTTCGGATTTAAATCTGACTGAACATGAATTTCACCAGCTGAAGAGGAGAGTAAAGGCAGACACTCCCCAAAACAAGCAACAGTTGAAATTGTCTGCATTAAAGGCTGGGAAAAGCATTTCAAAGGATGAGACCAAGAGTCTAGTGATGTCTACGGGTCGCAGACTACTGCTCTGATTGCACACAAGGGATCTGCAACAAAATAATAGCTTTTAAACTTTTATATCTGCCTTAAGTTCAACTGTCCAGTACTTATGGTCACATCAACCCAGGCCAAGAAAAAGAAGATTGACCTCATTTTCAAAGATGTCCTGGAAGCATCCCTGGAGGCTAATCAAAGTCAGAACAACCCCCTGAACAGCACCTTGTCTTTTCAAAGAACAAGAACAAATGTCAGCCAGGTTTTCAGCCAGCCTGATACAGAGTGTAAAGAGTCTGTCTTCACCTCTGGATTGGCTTCCATGGAACACCACGAGAGTGGGTTTGATGCAAAATGCATTAAAATGGAAGAAACAGAAGAAGAGGTGACTCTGACCAGCGAAGGACCATCAACATCTTTTTGCCCAAACTGTGTAAAGTTAAAACGACGAATCCGTGAGCTGGAGGCAGAACTGCTCTATCTCAGAGGACAGGGGCATGCTGAAATTAAGCCTTTACCACCATCTGAGCCACTTCCTAGTGAGGACCTCAAAGGTAGGTTTGCACCTGGGATGGAACGCTACCATGGATGAGAGCCTTTCAGCAGTAAATATTAATGATTTATTTTTAAACATATGGCTATATAGACAGTTTTGTCTCGTAGTCAGTTACTGTTGACATTCTTTTGTTGTTTTTGTTGTGTGATTGCCAAATTTGTTGAAATGTTTCAAATGGAAGTGCACTCTTAATTAAAAGTTTTAATAAAATAATTAAGGAGTGTTTTCTTTTTGGAGCCTGCAACTAAAGTTGGTTTGTGGAATTAAGAATGTTTGAATTTAATCGTACTTAAAAATTATTTCTATTAGTGTATTAGTTGATGTAGAACTTGAGATATCGTGAACTGTATTGAGAAGGCGTGCTTACAATAGGTATAAAAACTCTGAAACCTTCATTCATGCCAAAACTTAACAGTAAATAACTGAGTTTAATCTTGCTTTGTGTTGGTTTTCAGTTTAATTTTGTGCTCTGTTTACTCATTTGTTGTAGATGCCATGACGCCCATCCCAGCGGCGCTTGAGGAGGATGACCAGGATGTTGATTCTGCTGATGAATCCATTCCTACTGACCTCGTGGTAGCTACAGATGAGTCTTCAAAACTCTCTGTGGGCTCAGGTCGTCGGATTCGTCGCTTCAAGCAGGAGTGGCTAAAGAAGTTCTGGTTTCTCCGTTATTCGCCCACACTTAATGAGATGTGGTGCCACGTGTGCCGACAATACACCGTCCAGTCCTCCCGCACCTCTGCTTTCATTATCGGTTCCAAGCAATTCAAAATCCACACCATTAAACTTCACAGCCAAAGCAATCTGCATAAGAAGTGTTTGCAGCTTTACAAACTTCGCATGCACCCAGATAAGACAGAGGACATGTGTCGTAATATGATGACTCTCTTCAACGCTGCCTACCATCTAGCTTTGGAAGGAAGGCCATTTTCTGATCTGCGACCCTTGGCGGAGCTCCTCAAGAAGTGCGACCTCAAAGTAGTAGATCAGTACATGAATGAAAATGACTGTCAGATTCTCATCCAACACATTGCCCGAGCATTCAAAGAGGATTTGGCCGAGAAGATTCGCCTTTCGCCCTTTCTAAGCATCATCATGGATGGACAGAACGATGAACTCTTGGCTGACGCTGTTGCCGTTTATGTCCAGTTCACCACCACTGGCAATGTGGAAGGCTACCTCCAGGCTGTGGATCGTGCCTTTGGTGTCCTTGGCCTAAGACTCCAGGACAAGCTGGTTGTTGGCTTGGGAATAGATGGCTCAAACCTCTCCTCTAGTCTGAGGGCAAAAATTTACATAGCCATACGAAAGACAATCCCTTGGGTGTTGTGTCTGCCTGTGATGATCCATCGTCCCCATTTAGAGGTTCTGGATGCCATCAGCGGGAAGGAACTCTCTTGCTTGGAGGATTTGGAAAACAACTTGAAGCAACTGCTGAGCTTCTACCGGTATTCTCCACGTATGATGGCTGAGTTGAGGACGACAGCACCAACTTTGTCTGAGGAAACTGAATTTCTTGGGGATATAAGGGCCGTCCGTTGGATCATAGGGGAACCCAATGTTCTCAATGCCCTAATCAAGGACTATCTGGAGGTGGTTGCTCACTTGAAGAGCATAAGCAGCCAAACCCAGAGAGGCGATGCTGCTGCCATTGCTCTGTCTCTTCTACAGTTCCTGTTGGATTATCAGTCGGTGAAGCTGATCTACTTTCTGTTGGACATCATTGCTGTCTTTTCACGACTTGCTTTCATCTTTCAGGGGGACTATCTGTTGCCGTCACAGGTGGATGCAAAAATGGAGGATGCTATTAATGAAATTGGTCAATTGGTGGACTCCCCAGGGGAGTACCTACAGGAGTTTGAGGACAACTTTCGGGAGAGTTTCAATGGCGTGGAACTCAAGAACTTGCGGGTTGCCGAGTCCAAGTTTCAGTCCATTCGAGAGAAGATCTGTCAGCGAAGTCAAGGCATCCTGGCCCAACGTTTTGATCCACGCAGTTGCACAGTGGTCCAGGCTTGTAAGATCCTTGACCTGGCTTCGTGGCCTCTTAACAGGGATGATCTTGGTGCATATGGAGAAGAGGAGATCCTTGTCATTTTTGACCACCTGGAGACTATTCCGTCATCTGGCCGTGGACTCTCTCAAGAAAGAATAGATGCCCGAGGAAGCCTTGTAGTTGAATGGAGGGATCTAAAAGCTGATTATTGTAGTGTGAATGGTTTTAAAGAAGTAGTCAATCACATCTTCAGATACAAGCAACGTTTTCCTCTTCTCAATCACATCCTGCAGGTTGCCAGGGTCTTGCCAACGTCATCAACATGCTGCGACAAGGCAAGATGCTCGTTGCAAAAAGTGCGCAGAAATAGCCGTTCCAGACTGACTCTGGATCAGATCAACGATCTGCTCACCTTGGCCGTTAACGGACCACCTATCGGGAGCTTTGACGGAAAGCGAGCATTGGACAGCTGGTTTGAAGAGAAATCCGGGAACAGCTATTCGCTCTCAGCAGAAGTGCTGAGCAGAATGTCCACCACCGAACAAAAGTCTGTGTTGCACAATATGGATATGAATGCAGAGTATTATCCAGATATTTGACTGATCAGCGCCAATTACTCAGCCAACATGATTCCAAAAAGCCATCTCATTGGAAAAGGGCTGATCGGGACTATAATGTGATTGGCCAAGTAGTTTGACACTGGCCCTGCTGCTAAAATGGCCTAGATCAGCGTCTTCTCTAAGAGTCGGTATGAATGCCTTTGCAGGTCGCAGGCACATGAAACACTTTAAAATGTTCATGTAAATGGTTGTGATGTGTTGATATGTGTTTTTGTCCAAAGAGATACTATTTTCAAGTCGTGAGGATTGTTGCCTTTAGGTGAATGTTCGACTGAGCACCATTTCATCAGGCATTGGTGAGTGAAGCCTCATACAGTCTTTTTTTAATCTCTGAAAATGTCACCTTGCAAAAACCGATTCAACTATACGTTCTGGAAAAACAGTTTTATTATTATATCTGCAATATAATTTGAGCAATCATTCTGTATTTGTATGTAGATCTGTGTGTATGGAAATGATAGAACAAAAAGGTCTTCATTTTTATAGCATGTTCTTATGCTGGTTACCGCTGAGTGGAATGGAAATAGCCACTATTTTGCCATGCAGTATATTCCTAACATAATCTTTAGTTAACCATTACTCTTAAGTTTACATGTATATCTTGGTTTGATAACATGTTGATGTGCCATAATACTTTATGCAGCCGGGCACCTGTAATGTGCAGTTTACACCCAGTCTGATTAAAAGATTTCCAATATATAGCCTAAATATGCAGGGTTTGAATGCCTTACCAATAGAAAAAAGATTTCTCGGTTCTTTTAGCATGTGCTGGTGCTTGATTTCTGGTACATGTTTATATTATGTACTGCTACCGGCAGCCATGTCAGACCCCCCTTATGAGCCAATTCAAATTATATCATAGTTAAATTTTCATATTTGAAGCGATTTTACTCTGATGCCACATCAACGCAACAAATATATGTTTACTTTTTAATGCTGCTTAGAGGCGGTCTAAATAGTCAAATGTTTACTAAAAATTTTATGATTAATGATGAACAGAAAATACTTCAGTAATAATACCACAAAATTGCATCACTGTCTGTCTCAGCAATACTTTTCATCCAGTACAAATGCTTGTGCATGACGTCACCACTAGTAGGCGACACTGTACGACAGTTTACCTTTGGATGAAATTTTAGTATCTGAAAGAATAGCACTATTTAAATCAAAGTCATACAAGAATAAAGCTTTTATATTTTTGATTGTGTTATTATGTGCATTTGTGTATTCTGGCAGTGCATGTGTTAGGGTTAGCACCATATATTTTTCCATATATTTTCACTTGTTATTTTTGCCTTACCTTGCCACTAAATTCCATCAATTATACATGTGCAATATACATTTAACACTTAAATTGTACATTCTTAAATACAAACAAGTCTAATACTTAATAATAATGTTCCCTGAAGCAAAACTGTGGAATTTAGAGGTTTCCAACATGACTGAGCATGTTTTTTTCATTTGTGTATGGATTCACCCTTTTTTATTTCTTTCTTAATCTTGTTCTAAAAATGTAGATATTTTTCAATCATAACTATTTTTAAAAATAGTTTCTCAAGATCAAAAAGGAGTCACCAGTAGAGATTTATTCATAATTATGAGGCATTTATAATAGTAATATTTTCAATGTTGCAGTTGAAATTTAGCATGTTAATTTTTATTCATACATTTGTTAAAGCATCATTATTATCAGTTTAGAAAATATTGTAATCTGTGGTATATCTCAATTTATACATTTTAAATGCAGTAATATTGAAAAGTATTGATTGTTCTCACTGTATACATCTGTGCAAAATCAAAAAAAGAGCAGTTAAATGCAGTCTTCTCTAAAGTTACGTTAACCTTTAACTTTCCATATGTACAGGGGAGGCCTTCCATGTGCTGCAATGTTTTACATTAATCAAACTGAAATGGCTTGTCTTTATTTTAAAAATAGATTTAGATTTTGCACGTCTGAAAATTTAGCATGTGTTTAAAGCTTCAGAAAGCTTGTATTTTTTGGAAAGAATTATTTCAATAAATTCTTTTTCTATGCTGTTTTAACAAATGTAAATTTTAAATAGAGAAATTTCAAAAACAGTGTTCTAAACAAAGGAGTATTCTCATTTAATTGGTCGAGCTATTATGTTTCAAAGTAGTTAGCTATGTTCATATTTTCATGTCATAGCATACCCACATCTGAACTCATTTGGAGTAGCAATAGAATTGTGTTAAGGATTAATAAGTGAGCTGCCAAAAATCAAATCTTTTCTTATATGTATGTATGTGAATGCTTTTGAATGTTAGACATCGAGTGAATCTTTTCATATTGTGTTGGGAGGTATACGCCGTAGCTGTGTCAAAGAAAACATTTGCTCATCTTCAATGGTGAATTCTCATAAAATGAGCCAAAGTCAAGCCTGAGCTTGTTTAGTTAAGGCTTTAATATGTATTTTCCTTTAATCAAATACTATGTGTACCAAATGTAAATGTTATGTCTAGATTCATAATTTTGTATTTTCTTGATTTACTTGTCATGTAAACACAATAATGTGCATTGTCCTTATCATGAATTATTATGTTTTTCAATGTTTTTTATCTGGGAGACACCAGGTCTAAGGCCTAAGGAACAAAGTTACTTCTGATTTCAGTTTATTTTCAAACAAAGTAAGTGAATTGTAGCTCTATATTTTCATTCAGTTTCTTCTTGAAGAAAAATGTCATTTGCTTGGATTCATACACCCTTTCTTCCTGAAAACATAACACTGGAAACTCAAGAATATGAACTACATGTGAAATGTATACCTGGAGAATGTGTACATGTATTATAGAAACCCACTTAAAATGACAGCATATGGAATCTATATTCAACAAATAATGGTTTAATAAAGTTTTTTTAATGTTATTTCCTTGTCATGGTGATTTTTTTTTAACTGGTTTGCTTGAAGGAATAGTTCACTCAAAATAAAATTCACCCTCAGGCCATCCAAGATGAATTTGCTCTGCAGTGAATGGGTGCCGTCAGAATGAGAGTCCAAACAGCTGGTTAAAACATAAAAATGATCCACATGTAAGCTTGTAAATGGTGCTTGATCTGTGCATACTTCAGACAAGATGACTTTTCTGCAATATTATGGATAGCACTCATATTTTAGCTGGAAGAAATGGTTTGAAGTTTAAAACTTAAAGTTGTGTGGATTATGGTGACGTTATCATCAGCTGTTCGGCCTCTCATTCTGACGGCACCCATTCACTGCAGAGGATCCATTGGTAAGGGGGAAGTCGTGGCCTAATGGTTCGAGAGTCGGACTCGTAACCCAAAGGTTGCGGGTTCGAGTCTCGTACCGGTAGGGATTGTAGGTGGGGGGAGTGAATGTACAGCGCTCTCTCCCACCTTCAATACCACGATTGAG
>NW_015555741.1:1267220-1288780 GCF_001515605.1 Sinocyclocheilus anshuiensis | reverse complement strand
GTGAGGATTGTTGCCTTTAGGTGAATGTTCGACTGAGCACCATTTCATCAGGCATTGGTGAGTGAAGCCTCATACAGTCTTTTTTTAATCTCTGAAAATGTCACCTTGCAAAAACCGATTCAACTATACGTTCTGGAAAAACAGTTTTATTATTATATCTGCAATATAATTTGAGCAATCATTCTGTATTTGTATGTAGATCTGTGTGTATGGAAATGATAGAACAAAAAGGTCTTCATTTTTATAGCATGTTCTTATGCTGGTTACCGCTGAGTGGAATGGAAATAGCCACTATTTTGCCATGCAGTATATTCCTAACATAATCTTTAGTTAACCATTACTCTTAAGTTTACATGTATATCTTGGTTTGATAACATGTTGATGTGCCATAATACTTTATGCAGCCGGGCACCTGTAATGTGCAGTTTACACCCAGTCTGATTAAAAGATTTCCAATATATAGCCTAAATATGCAGGGTTTGAATGCCTTACCAATAGAAAAAAGATTTCTCGGTTCTTTTAGCATGTGCTGGTGCTTGATTTCTGGTACATGTTT
This sequence comes from Sinocyclocheilus anshuiensis, assembly GCF_001515605.1. Lineage (NCBI taxonomy): Eukaryota > Metazoa > Chordata > Actinopteri > Cypriniformes > Cyprinidae > Sinocyclocheilus > Sinocyclocheilus anshuiensis. The sequence continues at coordinate 1,288,224 of NW_015555741.1, read as the reverse complement.
ATATTATGTACTGCTACCGGCAGCCATGTCAGACCCCCCTTATGAGCCAATTCAAATTATATCATAGTTAAATTTTCATATTTGAAGCGATTTTACTCTGATGCCACATCAACGCAACAAATATATGTTTACTTTTTAATGCTGCTTAGAGGCGGTCTAAATAGTCAAATGTTTACTAAAAATTTTATGATTAATGATGAACAGAAAATACTTCAGTAATAATACCACAAAATTGCATCACTGTCTGTCTCAGCAATACTTTTCATCCAGTACAAATGCTTGTGCATGACGTCACCACTAGTAGGCGACACTGTACGACAGTTTACCTTTGGATGAAATTTTAGTATCTGAAAGAATAGCACTATTTAAATCAAAGTCATACAAGAATAAAGCTTTTATATTTTTGATTGTGTTATTATGTGCATTTGTGTATTCTGGCAGTGCATGTGTTAGGGTTAGCACCATATATTTTTCCATATATTTTCACTTGTTATTTTTGCCTTACCTTGCCACTAAATTCCATCAATTATACATGTGCAATATACATTTAACACTTAAATTGTACATTCTTAAATACAAACAAGTCTAATACTTAATAATAATGTTCCCTGAAGCAAAACTGTGGAATTTAGAGGTTTCCAACATGACTGAGCATGTTTTTTTCATTTGTGTATGGATTCACCCTTTTTTATTTCTTTCTTAATCTTGTTCTAAAAATGTAGATATTTTTCAATCATAACTATTTTTAAAAATAGTTTCTCAAGATCAAAAAGGAGTCACCAGTAGAGATTTATTCATAATTATGAGGCATTTATAATAGTAATATTTTCAATGTTGCAGTTGAAATTTAGCATGTTAATTTTTATTCATACATTTGTTAAAGCATCATTATTATCAGTTTAGAAAATATTGTAATCTGTGGTATATCTCAATTTATACATTTTAAATGCAGTAATATTGAAAAGTATTGATTGTTCTCACTGTATACATCTGTGCAAAATCAAAAAAAGAGCAGTTAAATGCAGTCTTCTCTAAAGTTACGTTAACCTTTAACTTTCCATATGTACAGGGGAGGCCTTCCATGTGCTGCAATGTTTTACATTAATCAAACTGAAATGGCTTGTCTTTATTTTAAAAATAGATTTAGATTTTGCACGTCTGAAAATTTAGCATGTGTTTAAAGCTTCAGAAAGCTTGTATTTTTTGGAAAGAATTATTTCAATAAATTCTTTTTCTATGCTGTTTTAACAAATGTAAATTTTAAATAGAGAAATTTCAAAAACAGTGTTCTAAACAAAGGAGTATTCTCATTTAATTGGTCGAGCTATTATGTTTCAAAGTAGTTAGCTATGTTCATATTTTCATGTCATAGCATACCCACATCTGAACTCATTTGGAGTAGCAATAGAATTGTGTTAAGGATTAATAAGTGAGCTGCCAAAAATCAAATCTTTTCTTATATGTATGTATGTGAATGCTTTTGAATGTTAGACATCGAGTGAATCTTTTCATATTGTGTTGGGAGGTATACGCCGTAGCTGTGTCAAAGAAAACATTTGCTCATCTTCAATGGTGAATTCTCATAAAATGAGCCAAAGTCAAGCCTGAGCTTGTTTAGTTAAGGCTTTAATATGTATTTTCCTTTAATCAAATACTATGTGTACCAAATGTAAATGTTATGTCTAGATTCATAATTTTGTATTTTCTTGATTTACTTGTCATGTAAACACAATAATGTGCATTGTCCTTATCATGAATTATTATGTTTTTCAATGTTTTTTATCTGGGAGACACCAGGTCTAAGGCCTAAGGAACAAAGTTACTTCTGATTTCAGTTTATTTTCAAACAAAGTAAGTGAATTGTAGCTCTATATTTTCATTCAGTTTCTTCTTGAAGAAAAATGTCATTTGCTTGGATTCATACACCCTTTCTTCCTGAAAACATAACACTGGAAACTCAAGAATATGAACTACATGTGAAATGTATACCTGGAGAATGTGTACATGTATTATAGAAACCCACTTAAAATGACAGCATATGGAATCTATATTCAACAAATAATGGTTTAATAAAGTTTTTTTAATGTTATTTCCTTGTCATGGTGATTTTTTTTTAACTGGTTTGCTTGAAGGAATAGTTCACTCAAAATAAAATTCACCCTCAGGCCATCCAAGATGAATTTGCTCTGCAGTGAATGGGTGCCGTCAGAATGAGAGTCCAAACAGCTGGTTAAAACATAAAAATGATCCACATGTAAGCTTGTAAATGGTGCTTGATCTGTGCATACTTCAGACAAGATGACTTTTCTGCAATATTATGGATAGCACTCATATTTTAGCTGGAAGAAATGGTTTGAAGTTTAAAACTTAAAGTTGTGTGGATTATGGTGACGTTATCATCAGCTGTTCGGACTCTCATTCTGACGGCACCCATTCACTGCAGAGGATCCATTGGTAAGGGGGAAGTCGTGGCCTAATGGTTCGAGAGTCGGACTCGTAACCCAAAGGTTGCGGGTTCGAGTCTCGTACCGGTAGGGATTGTAGGTGGGGGGAGTGAATGTACAGCGCTCTCTCCCACCTTCAATACCACGACTGAGGTGCCCTTGAGAAAGGCACCGAACCCCCAACTGCTCCCCGGGCGCCGCAGCATAAATGGCTGCCCACTGCTCCGGGTGTGTGTTCACGGTGTGTGTGTGTGCACTTAGGATGGGTTAAATGCAGAGATTTTAACCTTAACCTTAAATTTTCATTTTTTCTTTAATCGTGTCACCATTTATAGATATGACTTCAGGTTTAAAAAAAAAAAAAAAAAAAAGCCATCTTGATTGTTGCATGTTAAAAAAAATATATATTTTTTTCCTGATATTTGAAATTTAGTGTAATTAACTTCACAGAATAAAAACACCTGATCTGTTAACTGAAACCTAAACCACTAGTGAAATGAGTTTTAGATTAGATTAGTTAGTCACATAAACACTAAAACGCTGCACTGAATGCCACAGCCCAAACAAAGATCAAGTGGTCTTTGTTGCTTGTCTCACCACAGCTTCATTGTTCATCTGTGCCTAGATTTGGTCATTTAAACACAGTCCCATTCCGGCACTGTGGAAAAAGCCAATCATCACGCCTTCTCCTGGATATTAGCATTCTGACATGTGATGGATGATTTTCTGCTCCCTTTGGTAACGTAGCAGAAAAGCAACAACATGAGTACTTGTGTGGGATGCCACACAAACAACACCACTTCACTGTGTTTTAAATACCAACAAATTAATTCGCTTAACTCCGATTGTTCTGCTGTCACCGTGTACAGATTCACAGTTGTATTTCGTGCCTTTTCAGATTCAGTCTGAAATAAGGGTGGCATTGAGATGACATTTGAATTGAGTGCTTCCATGACTGCAGAAAGGCTCTGGGAAATGTGACACAGGCCTTATTGTCAACACCAGCTGCAGCGTTGAGAAACGTAGCAGAAAGGATTGGGTTTTAATTCTCGTGGTCAGTCGTTATGCTGTACGGATAGAGAGACAATTAGATTGAACTAAAGTTCTGTTAACAGAGTCAAGATCTTTTGTTTTAAGATTCTGTTTAAGGTCTTTTTAAAGGCAAATTCTGAATGTGCTCTGTATTAGGTTAATGTAACCCTGTTCTGGCTGTACAAGATAATCATTTAGAGAAATGCAATTGTTTTTGAGATGCATTATGATGTGTAGAAATCCATTGAATGTTGCATGCTTTTTTTTAGCAGGAAAAACGTTACATTGTAACTGCGTGTTTAATCTGAATTTGTTTCTCATTTGGCAAGTAACTGTTTTCTAGTTACTTTCTGAACTCCACAGACAATCTCCACTTTTAACATAAGAGCGGTTGCCAAAAAAAAACGTGTAACTTAAATATGCGAGGCTTCCGATGTCATTCACTTCTAGCTATTTTACTTGTACAAAAAGAGTCCATTATGCTGCTGCTTTATATTGCAAACTGGTAAACTGTTATCATGTTTAATTTACTACCATAATCATAAACACACTGGTTTGTAATGCAGAGTTTTACTGTTTACTGCACGTATTATAGTTATTTACCTACAGTGGCTAATGAACCGGAAGTCACGCATGTGCAAAGTGGTCATTAATAATAATGACTGTGAAGTGTGAAACATAATGTCTCGTTTTTGGGATCCGTTGAATCTGTCTTGGCATCTAGGAGAAACTCCATCAATGACATCATTCATGTAGGGCAAGGGTGAGGCTGGGCGAGAGCTCGAGCAGGGAAGAGGTGGCACGAGGAATGCTTTTGGACTGTTGAAACCTACAAGCTTGGACTAAGCCTGAATTTTTCGAGCAGGGTAAGTGATATTTAATATAATTCTGATGCTATTATTTTCCTACAGCTGTCATACAAGTATTGCAAAAGATATTTGAACATTTGTGCAATTAGGGTTAGTTTTGTTTTATGTATTGCATTATTTAATTTTTATATGCTCAGTATAAACAACATTTATACTTTTTATATACGTATGTATATATTGTATATACAGTACTTGTCAAAAGTTTGCAAACATTGTGATTTTTATGTTTTTAAGTCTTTTCTGCTCACCAAGGCTGCATTTATGTGCTCAGAAATACAGGAAAACACTAATATTGTGAAACCGTATTACAATTTTGAAAACTACAATTACAGTTTAAACCCGTTTTCTAAGTGAATATATTTTAAAATGTATTTTTCTCCTGTGATGCAAAGCTGAATTGTCAGCATCATTACTGCAGTCTTCAGTGTCACATGATCCCTCAGAAATCATTCATTTTCATTCATATTCTGATTTGCTTTTTTTATTTTAGTTTACTGTTGTTCATTATCAGTCTCTTAGGTCTGGAAGGTTTTCTCATAATGAAGTGCTCTCTTGGACTTTTTCTGTTGGTCTGTTGTGTGACTCTTAGCTTAGGTAAGTTAATGCACATAACTGTTGGCTTAGTTTGTGTGGCTTTGGTCATGACCTGCTTTTTATTTGAAACAGGCGTTAAGCATTATGGAATCCGATTCTCCTCTGCAGGCTTGTCTCTTCAATGCTACAAGTGTGAGGATTACACCGGGGTACGATGCGCAGTGCAGCAAGTTTGTTCTTATGAGGACGCATGTTTATATCTTCATGAGAAAGGTTTGTGGATGAAGTTTTAGTATGCAGTGGTATAGATCCTCCTGAGAGGCTTTTACATTTTTATTTATTTGAATAGTTTAGTGTTTGGCTCGTGTATACATTTTAAAACACAATTATTGTTTCAATTTTATTTGTATTATATTATATTATCAAACATCTGCAAACAAGTGACACTAGACATTTTATAAGAATTAACATGACTTTTCTGAACCACTGTTGAAATAACTACTAACCAATGATGTTGAGTAGTGTTGTGTAAGTTACTAAGTATAGTGACTTTTTTAAAACTAATCACAACTATACTATATATATATATATATATATTACTAATTACTAAATATATTACTATACTATATAAATGTCCATCAAAACTATTTTCTTTTAAATAAAAAGATCAAATAACTCTCTTAAAGTGTAAGTTTTTAGTTTAATTAAGTTTTAGAGATAGAATTGTCTATACAACAGCCGTCAGATTTCTTAGTAATGAAATCAAACTGAAATGTTTAAAAGGAAATGAAAATTAAGAAATGCTCCAGAACAAATAAATAATAATAAAATGATTCTTTACAGCTATTTATTATTTCTTTTATTTTCTAAGAATCCAATTAAAGTTACAATAACCTCCAACTTGTCTTAAATCCCCAAAAGGTAAGATGTTTAATGGATTTATTGTTGATGTGATTTTTAGTGGATGTATAAACACATTCTGTTAAATAGTTTGTGCAGTGTAAAGGTTTTTGGTCATGTATAATTTCACAACTTGAAAGTTGAGTGTATTGACTAAACTTCTATCCACCACAGCCTGCTTTTAATTCTCACTGAACACATTATGGCATCTGCCCTAACTATGGTCCATATCTTGACCAGTACTGCCAAGATACCACATTTTCTGTTAAAACAATCCTAAAATTCATTATATTGCTGGCAGAAAAGGACAAAATCTACAAGAAATTCTCAGAGGTAATCGTAAACAATGCCACAGTTGTCCATGTTTTGACAGTTTACAAAACATGTGTAGTATAAAACCTATTTTGAGACTATTATTAATAATATTCTTGACTATTAAAGGGATAGTTTACCAAAAATGAAAATTCTGTCATCATTTCCTCACCCTCATCTTGTTCCAAACCCATAAAACTTTGGTTAATCTTCGAAACACAAATGAAGATATTTTGAATAAAACCTGAAAGACTTCTGTCCATCCATTGAAAGTCCAGGTAACCAAAACCAAAAGGTTATAAAGACGGTGTAAAACAAATCCATATGGATTTAGCGGTTTAATCCAAGTCTTGTGAAGTCTTATGAGATTGGAACGACATGAGGGTGAGTAAATAATGACCGAATTTTCATTTTTGAGTGAACTAACCCTTCAAGCAAACTAGTTACCAGTAACTGCTAGGTTATTTCTACTTCCATATCTGAAAAAACAAATAAATGTTTTTGTTCTAATCGCTCATGTCCTCCATTGTTTCTTCTTCAATCTCTCTGCCTATTTCCTCAAGTTTCACCGTTTTCTTTTGACCCTTCTTCTCCTCCTCCTTCTCTGCTGGCACGTACCAAGGCTTGGCTGCTGTGTCATCGTAGGCCCTGCCACCACCCCTCCTGTACCCGCCCCGTCCCGCCCTCACCAGCCCCCAGCCCTGAGGTTTACCCTCATGGGGTCCACTGTCTTGCACACCTCTGGTGTGGTCCAGCTCCTTAGCACTGAGGGCTGACATGCGGACTGGGACAGTGTTTCCAAATTTGGAGTAGTCGATGGAGTAGCGCCCATCCTCCTCTGTCATAATGGAGACGAAACGCCGACCCCACAAGATCTCCTCTGGTGTGTAGGATGTACGGGCCTGCATTGTGATGCCAGTGGTCTCAACAACACCTGGTAGAACAGAAACATCGGCTCCGTTTCAAAACATAGTGAGCTATACACGCAGCAAATTCTTTTCCGTTTAGAAATGACTGAAATGTATTACTATTAAAATTATTACAATAAAGAGAATGCACTCCATTCACCTTCCAAAATGACAATGATCTCCAGGTCTTCGGTAGCCAGCGACTGCGCTGAGACCTCGTACAGCGGACTTCCTCTGTCAATGGTGTGACTGATTATAAGTGGAGAGATGAGGAATATGCCGTTGCTCCTGAGAGGGTTTTCCACCTGGATATCGAGCTGACAAACGGGAATCACCTCACCCTCCGCAGTCACTGTCCGCCGAATCACCTGAAGAACAAACTTCAAGATTAGGGTGGAATTCAACTCAAGAAGCTCTGGACAGAAGAACTACACGCTTACAAATAAAGGTTCCAAAAGGGGGGGGTTCACAGTGATTCCATAGAAGAACCATTTAGTGATCAGTTCTGAAGAACATTTCAAAAATTTAAAGAACCTTCTGTCCAATGGAAGAGTTCCATTGATGTTAAAAGTTCTTCATGAAACCATAGATGCCAATAAAGAACCTTTGTTTTTCAGAGAGTTGAAGATATTTGTCACCTGCAGCTGTATGGTGGCCGAGATGATCATGCTCTTTCTTAGATCCCCGACACGGAACATGAACGTTGGTCGGCCGTTCCGCGGTGCAATGACTGCGTTACGCGAGAAGATGAGGGTTTCTGCTCTCCGGTTGGCTTGAGCTGTCTTCATGAATACACAGCCCAGCATGATGGCGTTGATGATCAAGCCCAGAATGTTCTGGATAATGAGGACTATGATGGCCAATGGACATTCCTCCGTCACCATTCGTCCTCCGAAACCAATAGTCACCTGATATTACAGAAATGATTGATATTACAGGTTCAAAAAGCTCAGCCATTTGGTTCTCAATGAGTCGACAATTGGATTCAAATCCTTCCAGATTGCTCCTTACCTGCACCTCAATGGAGAACAGAAAGGCAGACGTGAAGGAGTGAATGGAAGTGACACACGGCACAGGTCCGGGCTCGTTGGGATCTCGAGGCTCCAGATCGCCATGAGCGAACGCTAAGAGCCACCACACCATGGCAAAGAGCATCCAGGAGCAGAGGAACGCCGAAGTGAAGATGAGCAGGGAATGCTGCCATTTCAGGTCCACCATGGTGGTGAAAACATCCTGGAGGAACCGGCCCTGGGAAGCAACAGAATCAATAAAGTGTATTGCATCTGTTGCCTAATAAATACATTATACTACAATATGTGAGTGAATTTAAACAATTGCTTGGACCAGAGTTCATCTGTGCAATGCACCTGTTCTCGTATATTCTTGTGGGCAACATTACAAGACCCGCTCTTGGTGATGAAACGTGCCCGCTGTGACTTTGGCCGGATGCGACTGGGTTGTGTGGCATCCTCTGCGAGTCGTGTCAAAAGGAAACCATCAGGCAAAAGGCCTTTGCGGGCCAACATTATGACAATCTGTGGCTGATTGGTGCTCCACACTACAAAAAGAACAAAAGAAACGCATATATAAATTAAATGAATTAATTTTAAATGCAAACTTACATTAGCACTAAGGGGTTGTCTCTATAACACTTTGTTTAATTACAAATAAATATCACAGTTAAACATTTTCACCGAATTATTTAGGTCTATATTTAAGATAAATGTATTTTAATTACATATATAGATTTCCATCAAGTTGAATTTCGGTTTCAACAACCTAATAAACTTAACGTGATGCATATTTGTCGATCGTACATAAATGAAACAAGAATGAGATTTATGTATAGAACTAATAAATAGAACTAAAAAACAAAAAAAATTATATTATATGATATTATATTTTATATTAAATTATAGCATTTAAATAAGTTGAATTGAAACACTTGCTAGAATTTTAGAAATGTTTGTTCCTCTTTTGTTTGGTACATAATTTCAATTAAACTAGCACATTTAAAAGCACATTTTTCCATTTTATGCAGTGCATTGTATTCGTAAGATCGTACATTATGGATTCGGCGGACAGTTGTGGTTGTGATCATTCAACACAAGCACTGAAATATCACAAGCCGCACTCCTGTTAAAACATCAATATTAAAACACTTAAAAATCACCATCGTAAACCCTGCTTTATGTTCTTTTATATCTGGGTGGAAATGTATCTACTTCAAATATAGTACAATAGAAAATATATTTAATTTAATGCACAAAATGCACACGCGCAGTTATACATGCAAATATGATCAAAATTGAATTATTCGTCCGTTATTGCATTTTGCGATTCGTCGTTATGATGACCACCATATAACCAAGGTTATGCATTACAAAATAAAGATGCTTACCAGCACAACAGTGACACGCGCTGTTTATTTCATATCAATGTCGTTTAAAAATAATAATAATAATAATAAATAATAATAATATAAACCGAAAAAAATGTTTAAAGCAAACGCAAGCAGATGTCTGGCTAGGAAGCTTATGCAATCAGACGGAGTCCTTATGTTAGAAAAATGAAAGACTGGCGGATAAACATATCCCAGAATCCCCAGCGACTGCTGCTGCCCGCTGATCAGCGGTTCGCTTCGAGACAAATGTGCGCTGTTTTACAGCTGTCAGCACTTTTAATGAACGTCTATGTGTTAACTTTTGTTTAAGAAGTCATTTACAGTTAAAACGAATAGTTTTTATTGGTATTCGGCGTGTTTTTGAGTGTCTTTCGGGGTTGTTAGCCGATTAGCTCTTTAAAGATGGCTGATCCATGGAATCGAGGTAAGTGACACGTAGCAGTTTTCTTATAATATAAAGTCATGTTTTCATTTCAGCTATTTTATTAGTATATACACGTAATATTTCAATATTATGATGCCTCTCCGGTCTAAAAAAAAACTAAACATTTATTGTTGATGTTGCTAGTGCAAGTAAACTCGAAAACGAAAGTGTCCAGATATGAAATCATGTCGTGTACTTTGTCACAAAAAAAAAGCTTAATAACAGTGAATTTTGTGTAATTGACAGGACATGGTGCTGTGGATGACATGCTGGATGCTGATAACAGGCTGATGGCAGAAAATCTGGCCAGTAAAGTCTCTAGACTCAAATCTGTAAGCCAGACTTCTATATAGAATGTGATTTAAAAAAAACGGTAATTTTGTTGCATTTAAATGTTATTGGTCTCATTCACAGCTGGCGTATGACATTGACAAAGAGGCTGAGGAACAGAACACCTACTTGGATGGCATGGTTGGTGTTTTGAAATTGTTGTATGTTGTGTTTGCAGTGTTGGCACATGGGTGTAACTCATCATGTGTTTAACATCCTTGTTTACTCAGGACTCCAATTTTCTCAGTGCAACTGGCCTGTTGACTGGAAGCGTGAAGAGGTTTTCCACAATGGTACGATCCGGCCGAGACAACAGAAAGATCTTGTGTTACATGTCCATCGGTTTGGTTGTGGTCTTCTTCCTGCTGTACTATCTAGTGTCACGGCTCCAGAACTAATGGGACGTTTGCTAATATTTTAGAACAGTTTCTCAGTTCTATGAGAATATTTGGGATTACAGTGATGTGTATAGTGGATGTCTTTCCATGAATAGAAAGAGGAATGACTGTGGCGTGAGGATGATTTATCACATTTACCTTTATTTAAGCACACCCTTTGTTTACACTATCAAAAGTGGTCTGTTCAGTGTATATTTTTATTCATAATGGAAAGAAACATACCATGGACCAATATTTGCTGTTTTATTTCAAATTAATTAAAAGCATATTTTTTTTTAATTTCCATGCTTTATATTTTTAACATTGTAGATTATGTAAGAAAATGAAACTAACAATTTTTTGATAATTATGTACATTAAAATGATTGAAATGCAAATGCTTCTGTTGTGATTTTGCTTTTCTAACCAGCCTGGATAAACAGTGTGCTTACATTAAAACTGTTTTAGATAAATCTGATGCACAAAATCATAGCATAACATTTATTTTAGTAAATGAAATTACTTTTTTTTTAATTATAATCTCCTGCCATGTTTCCTGTCATCTGATTGATATTTCATACTTTTCTAGAAAGTAAAGGTAGTATAATTTTAGTATAATTCTTACATTTTCAGGTCATGGTTTACGTGTCCTTTTGATGTGAAGTCTTTAATTACTTTTTAAAATAAATGTAATGAATCAACTCCATACTTAAAAAAAAAAAAAAAAGTTAAATACAACAGGTTTTTGAAGAATGTACATATTTTGACCCCACAATTAAAACTACAGAGCTTTGGTCATAAAACTGAGCATTTAAATATAATCTTACTAAGACACTAAAACAACTGATATTTATATGCATTTTATGTAAGCGGTCTGCTATTTTTGTTATAAAAATCTCATTGATTTACATTACAGAATCATACTTTCTTATATATATATATATATATATATATATATAGAGAGAGAGAGAGAGAGAGAGAGAGAGAGAGAGAGATTTTTTTTTTTTACTTATTTGTTTTTAAATATTTTGTCTAATGGTTCAGTAAAATTTTTCATTTCAAAATTCTAAATTTATTACATAAGTCATAAATATAATAAATATATAATAAAATAATCATATATATATATATATATATATATGAAACAAAAGGTATTTTTCATAATGCCGCTGTTCTCCTCCAGTCCGCGGGGCGGCGATGTAGCTCACAGTGAGCGTGTGAGCCGCGCCCTGTTTCTCTCGAGGAAGAACGTTTAGGATTTTCAAGACAGCGGCAGACGGTCAGTTAACGATCTCGCCTGACGGCTCTGTGAGGGCGAATAAAGAGTGTCCTGTTTTTTGTCTTTTGTTTTTGTTGCATTTAATTTGTCCTGATGTCCGGTGAAGTGGAGGCGAGCACGGAGGAGCAGCAGGTTTGCTTTATTCGAACGTTTTGTATGCGGCCATTCCGCATCTGACAATGTGATTGTATTGATTAATTTTAACTTCGTGTTAAAATAATAAAACATACATACATCTGTCGGGTTTATAGCTGCTAGACCATATAAAACAACCGCTCTAACGTTACTTAAAAGTTATTTTTATAGGCTTTTTAAATAATGTACGTTATGTGTTTGTAGAACAGTTGAGTTTTCACAGACTGCATGCTGAAAACGTATTTAGATTAGCTCTAAAGTGTAAAATAAAATATTATGTATATATAATAGAACTGTAAATAGTTTTATTTTATGTATAATATTTGCTTATAATAACTTTTTGAGGGGGAAATTAAGTTGTCGAATTCATTATATATTGCTTGGTTCAATGTAGCTGTCATTGAAATTGAGAAAAAAAATAACTATCTAGACCGTATCAATCTGCTTCCTGTTGCTTAAGAATTAGTGTTTTGACATGGATTTCATCCCACATTTAATGTAGGAGATGCAGGACACTGTTGTAAGTCCAGAAAAAGCTGAGGAGGTCAAACTGAAGGCCCGATACCCCCATCTCGGGACCAGGCCCGGGGGGTCAGATCTTTTGCGAAAAAGACTCCAAAAAGGGGTATGTTTCTGAAAGGACATTTTCAAATCGAGCTCATTAATTGCAAATAATGACGTTGTTCTTCCTAGCAGCAAAAATACTTCGACTCGGGCGACTATAACATGGCCAAAGCCAAGATGAAGAACAAGCAGCTCCCGACAACAGCGGCGGAGAAGACGGAGATCACCGGAGACCACATTCCCACCCCTCAGGACCTGCCGCAGCGGAAACAGTCTCTGGTGGCCAGCAAACTCGCCGTCTAATGCGAGCGTGGACTTCTGTGCCATTCCTGCTGTCTCCATTGTGTTCCCTCAGCCTTAATCGTTTTGTCTTTCTTTTGCTGTCTTTTCTGACTCTCTCTTTGTCTTCTGCCTGTAGAAACGCTCTCAATATAATGTTTTAAGTAAGGGTATATGTACTGCTGCTACCATCGCACTTGGATCTAGCCGTACAGTCCGATGTATTGATGGCAAGGTTTAAACATGGGAATCTGGCCAAATAAGTCAGACCAGCATTATTTTAGGGTTTTACACTTTTTTTTTTTCTCCATCACTTTTTGATCATCTTTGTTCTGTGCTTGTCTTGAAATAAGACCTGCATGAGTAGATAACATGGCCTGGACTTGAAATAATCACATCCACCTCTTCTGCCAAAACTGTGCCTCTTAGAAGAAGCAAAAGGCCTCGTAGACGTTAGCTGATTGAGCTGAAGAAAATCCAAGCGCTCTTAAAGTTCGTTCGTTGAGATTTGCTGTTTGCCTCCTACTTGTTAATTATGAAAACGACCTTAAAACTGTCAGTTTCTCTCGGGTGGCGTTTGTTTGCCCACACTGAGGAGTGTGTTGATGAGCTCTGCGCTGGGTTCTCTAGGTTGTGTTGGCAGAACACCTGAGCTGTACAAACGTTTACTGTCACAACTGTGCCATTTGTTTTGTAAATAAACTAAGTTTTGCATATGTGCCGCGTGACCGAGTAGTTGTTTCTGAGCTCTGCAGTACAGGTTGTAGATTTGCTGTTGAAAAACTAAAATGATTTTAATTATCTCGACAAATTTAATGGAGACTAGCATTGTGCCGTTTGGTGAAATTTGCTCTTTATGTCTAGTCAAACTTGATTCATGTCTTAGTTAAATTAAAATTAACCAAGACTTTCATTTATTTAGCTTGCATTGTTCACTGACTGAATTTTCATGTAATACAAATAACCAGTTTACATTTGAATTATGCATTGTTTTTAGTATATCTGGGTGGAGTGCAGTAACTCACTCTTTCCAGCCCATTCTTTGCCATGGTGGCTTTTTTTTGTTTGATTTTTTTCAAGTGACTATTATTACCAAAGCAAAGAAGACGAACAAATAGCTCCTGGCAGCAGAGAGGACATAGATATACAAATAACCAATTCACATTTGAAGAGACATAAATAATGCATGGCCCTGTTTCCATGGCATTCATTCTTATAGTTTCTTTTTCAGGTGGCTATAATATGGCCAAAGTAAGCAAGTAACTCAAAATTACCACAAGACGGCACTGTTTCCAAGCCTTCCCTTGCCACGGCGTCTTTCCCGCCCTTTTTCCCCTTCTTTTTCTTTTCGGTGACTAACGGCAACTTCACATGAAGAGCAAACAGCTTTACGACAGCAGCAGCAGAGAAGACGGCGATATATAAATAACTTCCTTAGATTGTGTGTACCTTAGATTTGGTCAAACATACGAAAATACATTGTTCCAACAGTCTTGAAAATGAGCAAAATTAAAATAATGGTTTGTACCTATAACGTTACCTGGCATACTTAGAACTGGAAAGGACGCTTGGCACATTGAAATACAACAAGCGGGAAGAATGAAATGGGCGGGGTATGGTGGCCCGGAAGTTAAATAGAAATAATGTTTTATTTTATATGAAAATAATCCTAATATTATTATACTTCTCACAGTCAGTTTACATTTAATTGTATTGTTTTATTAAATTGAAAATAAAACTACAGAAACGTATCAGTCTTTTCCGTTGTTGTCACGTGGTACCTGCTACTTTTCACAGCGGCGGTCAGGACGGACCAATCATATACGGTTGTGATTACTAGCTGATTGCTTTTCATTTTGAATAGATCATATGAAATACCAGCACGAGTTTTCATTTGTATGCCAGATGTCTGTCTTGATAATTAATTTAATTAAATGATTACACTATTTTGTGTGCACATGTTTCCAGTGAGACAAAAATCATCCTAAAATTTAAATGCGGCTCAATGGAGAAGCGGCGCATTGAGCCACCAAGCGCCCCCTGGCGGAAAAAAACATTATATTCCACTGGTAACAACAGGTATTAGTTATTCAACTGTGCCACTCAATGTATTTCCCCGGCGGCTGGCTGTCACACTTCCACACCACCAGCCAAGAGATTGCAGAAACGTTGGCGTTTCTCAATGTCTGTTTTCTAAGTCGCAGCAGACGCAGAGAGTTGCGATGTTTGTGGAGTAACGGGAGCCCAGGCAGAGCCCAATGGCTGCTCCGGAGCTGTACTCGAAGGTATGAGAGTTTAAACCCCGCTACTTTCGCATCTGAGCAGTGGAAAGTACATGTGCAACATTGTACCATCCACACAGTCCAGTCATACAACACTTTTTTTGTGGGGAACTTGAAAAAGACTAATAGAATTAATTTGAATGTATTTTTGTGTAATTATCAAACATTCAGCGGATTGTATTCAAACACACAAACACTGAACATATAATACATTTTAAACTCCTGCTTTAAATATGAATGCATTAATAAAACAATCAGATGCTTGTTCAAAGAAAAGCAAAAAAATATGTGTTAATCGGAGGTGCAGCTCTTATATTTAGGTATATTTGCAGATCTATTTTTATTTTAATAATAATATTTAATTTATTTGAACGAGGAATGCATTGATAACAACAATCAGCGGCTTGATTAAAGTTGGGGGGAAATTAATCACTTTAATCTGGTTTGCATCTCTTATTTTAGGTCAATTAGACCATTTTATAATATTAAATCTAGAAATAATATTTAATTTATTGTTTAAACTGTGAATGCATTGATGAAGCAATCAGATGCAAAGTAAGTAAAAAATAAACAGATATCTCAGTTGCAGCGCTAATTTTAGATAAATTATACAATTTCACAATGTTAAACCTAAAAGGAATATGTAATTCTTGTTTTAAATATGAATGCATTGATAAAACAATCACGTTTGATTTAAAAAAATGAAAACAAAAAATATTGTAATAAAATACTGTATTATTCATTTTATTAATTCGATTATTTATATGCATTAAATCATTTTATATTTGCTTTGAATTACATTTAAAAAACTAATGCTACTCAAACTAACGTGATGTTGACCGCCTGCAGTTTGCTCGAGTCTGGATCCCAGACACCACAGAGGTGTGGAGATCAGCAGAGCTCACCAAAGACTACAAGCCCAGAGACACTGTCCTACATCTACAGCTGGAGGATGAGACTGTGAGAGTATCAACGTTTTTTCACATACATCCTGTTTTGTAAAAGCTTAAGATCCAGTATACCCATGGGTATGAAGGGAAAACATGCCCAATTTGACCAGATCAGGTGGTTTAAAGCTTTTGAAGACTGCTTGAGTCAGCACTGAGTCAAGTTTGAGGCAGAGTTGAGTCAGACTGGTGGAAAAAATGATGGGTGTGGAATTCCAATTCCAGCATAGTTCAGTAACTGCACCCATTGCTCTGTGTAACATTTAACTGGTGTGCAGTCAGTCACCAGGCCAAAGATGAGTATCTGTAGTTTAGCTTGTGGTTTTCCTGAGGTAAATGCCCTCTAAATTTATCTCCTGCAAGTGTGTCAGTGATACCCGAAGCTTTTTGCATGTTTTACCCACAACATAACTAGCGTTTAAGCTGCATGTGTGCACAAGGTGATCTGATGAACTCGCTTGTTTTACATTAAAGGAGTATTCAGGGTTTAATAAAAGTTAAATCAATGGCATGTAGACAGTAGAGCTCATGACAGAACGTATGCAACAAATAACTTCTGTCGAAGATTATAGGACAAGGCAATAGATTCAGTTTAAGGGCATTTTTAATTCCCCACAGTAGCTGCAGTTGAACTCAAGTAACTTTTCGCAGGAGTTTGAGTACAAGTTGGGCCCAAAGAGTGGTGTTCTGCCTCCTCTTCGTAACCCGGACATCCTGGTGGGCGAGAACGACCTCACGGCTCTCAGTTACCTCCATGAACCAGCCGTTCTGCACAACCTCCGGGTCCGATTCACAGACTCCAAACTCATCTACACCTACTGCGGTTTGTGACATTGCTTATTAGATATATTAAAATCAAAGATCAGACTTTTCTATTCACTTCAATGTCAGTATGAAAGCAGTATGTCTGAGTCTGTTTAATCTGTAGTCTGTTAGTTTCATATTTTAATTTTTTTATTTTTTTTATTTTGTTGAAATTGTTAATGTTATTTAATTCAGATTAATTATTTTTTAAATTAATTTTATTTGATGTAATCAGATTTTTCAATATTTCACTTTTTATTTTATTTGATTATTATTTTTTTATTTCTGAGCATTGACCTGCATTTCTATTCAGTTCAGTGTCATTATGAAAGCAGTATGTCTGAGGCTAGTCTGTTTATGTTTGATATACATATTTTCTGTTAGTTTCATTTTTTAAGTTGTTTTTATTTAATAGAATTGTAAATTATTTTTTTATTTTATTTTATTTTATTTATTTGATTTCATCTGAGCATTGACCTGTAGACTTCGGAACTCCCGTGTGCAGCAGATATCACTAGTGAATATGAACCATAAAATGTGGCCTAGCTGAGCTTGTCATCTGTACTGCACAGCTCATTAGACTTTGAGTTATGGACTCCTGTTCTTAGATTAGACTGTTTTGCATACAGTATGTAGAGTATAAAAAAAAAAAAAAGAGTCTGAAAATACGTTGTAATTCAGTGTGACCTTTGACCCAGAACTCCATTTATTTGTTTTAAAATAAAAAAATAGGAATCATTCTGGTTGCCATCAATCCATATGAAAGTCTTCCAATATATGGATCAGATATCATCAATGCTTACAGTGGGCAGAACATGGGTGATATGGACCCACATATCTTTGCTGTGTCAGAGGAGGCCTATAAACAGATGGCCAGGTATGTGCACGCACCTTTTTGCAATAGTAAGAGATTCAAAGAATAGAGTGTATCTAAGCAACTGTCCATAGTTTTTGGCAATTACAATGCATTCTCTCCTTTTCCTCCTGTAAGAGATGAAAAGAACCAGTCCATCATCGTGAGTGGAGAATCTGGTGCAGGGAAGACGGTTTCTGCTAAATATGCCATGCGTTACTTCGCCACGGTCAGCGGCTCCTCTGCTGAGGCCTGCGTGGAGGAGAAAGTGCTGGCGTCCAGCCCCATCATGGAGGTATGATAGCTAGCTTCTACTAGCCTATAAAACTCCCAAACAGATCTACAACTCTTCCAAGAAACTTCTCATACTGAGGCTTTCATCTGTGTGTAGGCTATAGGAAATGCCAAGACGACGAGAAACGACAACAGCAGTCGCTTTGGGAAGTATATTGAGATTGGATTTGACAGGAAACACCACATCATTGGAGCCAACATGAGGACGTACCTTCTGGAAAAGTCTAGAGTGGTGTTTCAGGTTAGTCTTCTGCTCATTCATCTCAACTACAGTACATACTTATTTAAAGAGTTTGAAAGAGTCACCATTGATTTCAGTAATATGAAACATCTACCTGAAATATAAAATCTTTTGTATTTATGTGGAAATATTACTTGCCTTACACTAGAGCAGTCAGTTTCTGTTTCCGGTTTTAGGCATGTGAGGAGAGAAACTATCACATCTTCTATCAGCTCTGTGCTTGTGCCCATTTACCTGAGTTTGAACCTCTCAAGTTAGGTATGATACCCACTCTGCATTGTGTTTATTATTAAGTCAGGTAAACCGTTAGCATCTTCATTACTAAGCATCTTATAATGGGTTATTAGGCTATATATGTAGGCTTTAAATCAACTCACAGCTGATATTTTGTAATAAGTAAATCTGTTCACCACTTCCCCTCAGGGTGGGCTCCTTTTCTTCAGTAACCAGTCTTTCTCTTAAGGTAGCGCTGATGACTTTCCCTACACTAACCAAGGCAGAAGTCCCATCATCGAGGGGGTGAACGACCTGAAGGAGATGGAAGCCACAAGGAAAGCCTTTTCACTGCTGGGTATGAATATCTTACCTTTCCATGAGCCCATGAGGTGTTTTGTATACCAGGGTCCTATATGTTCTATACCTAACTATCAGAATGATAAACGGGTAACATCATTTATTTATTTTATTTTATTATTATTTTGTATTTTATGGTATTGTATTATGTTTATTTTATTATTTAATTTTTTCCCCCCGTTTTTTCTTTTCTTGTTTATTTCATTTTTTTTGTTTTTTATTTAATATTTATTTTATTTCTATTTTTCTTTTTATTTATTTTTTTGTATTAATTTTTCTTTTTTTTAATTATTTAATGTATCTTATTTTTTATTTTATCCTTATTACCTATCCATGATTAGACTGGCCAGGTTTCTGAATATCCAGTAGCTGGATATTCAGATATCCAGTAGTTAATGTGTAAACATGGATGACGTTAAATTCTATTTTCATAGTACATAAAGCTCTTTTATCTAAAAAGATCAAGGACAATTAGATTCCTCATGATATAAACCCTTTAAATGCTTCTTCACATACTCTTAGTTTAGTCGTTCAACCACAAACGTGCCAGTATCTGCTGATTGATTCCAGGAATTACTGAGGCACACCAAATGGGTTTATTCCAAATCCTGTCAGCCATTCTTCATCTGGGGAATGTGGAGGTGAAGGAGAGAGGATCTTCTAGTTGTTGCACCTCTGTAAGTCACATTGAGTACACAAGAATTAATGGCTTCTTTAATACGCATTTTGCATTTTCATACATTGATTCCACACTATGTTGTTCGCACTGTGTCCAGGATGAAAGCGGCCACCTGGCCGTATTTTGTGAACTCACTGAGGTGTCGTACGAGTCCATGGCTCACTGGTTGTGCCATAAAAAACTCAAGACCGCCACAGAAACCCTAAACAAGCCTGTTACCCAATTGGAGGCCATAAACGGCCGTGACGCTCTTGCAAAACACATTTACGCCAAGCTCTTCTCATGGATCGTCGGCCAGGTCAACAAGGCCCTGAGCACTTCCTCCAAACCGCACTCGTTCATCGGTGTCCTAGACATCTATGGGTGGGTGAGGTGCTATTATTTCATCTTCATTCTTTATTGATGTTAAAAATACAGTTGCAGGAAAATTAGGAGAACTGTTGTGCCCAGGTTTGAGACATTCGAGGTGAACAGCTTCGAGCAGTTCTGCATCAACTACGCCAACGAGAAGCTCCAGCAGCAGTTTAACATGGTCAGCATTTTCAAACGTGTGTCAGCTGCTCCAGCATTCACAAAATTATCAGTCATGTCCAAGCACATCACGACTCACAGAAAGCATTTACCCTCCAGCACGTGTTCAAACTGGAGCAGGAGGAGTACATGAAGGAGCAGATACCATGGACGCTCATCGATTTCTACGACAACCAGCCGTGCATCAACCTGATCGAGGCCAAGATGGGCTTGCTAGATCTTTTAGATGAAGAATGCACTGTAAAAGCCATTATTAAACCGTAAATGTTATATAATAAGCATATTTGTTTTTGTGATAAACTCCTTGATTTGATGCTTTCAGATGCCAAAAGGTTCAGATGAATCATGGGCGCAAAAGCTGTACAACACTCACCTAAAGAAAAGCTCTCACTTTGAGAAGCCGCGCATGTCTAACAAAGCCTTCATCATACTGCACTTTGCAGACAAGGTACATGGAGGAAAAATATGCACTTATGTGGTCATACAGGAATTCCTAAGAGTCCATCCCATTTGATCTCTCTCGATTTCTGTTTTAGGTTGAATACCAGTGTGATGGATTTCTGGAGAAAAATAAAGACACAGTCAATGAAGAACAAATTAATGTGCTGAAGGCTAGTAAGGTGTGTTCATCTCAGTATAGCTCACTAACATTTTTCTGGCATATAAATACAGCTTCATGTGCTCTACACAGTCGAAATGAGAACCAGGAACGTGTTCGAGCTTGCGAAATGTTATTCTCTACTCCCTCAGTGACTTAAAAATAGATGTATGATCAGTGTTGGGCAGGTTACTTTGGAAATGTAATAGGTTACAGATTACAAGTTACCCTATTTAAAATGTAATAGTAGTGTAACTTTTTCAATTACTTTATTAAAGTAATGTAACTGATTACTTTTGATTACTTTTTGATTACTTTTCTAAATTTCTAATGAATGTTTATTTGCAACTGTTAATCATTTTCAAACATTTACACCATGCAGGGTTAACCTTACAGTAGTGCTCAGCACTGT
>NW_015555741.1:1260900-1267113 GCF_001515605.1 Sinocyclocheilus anshuiensis | reverse complement strand
TTTGGCGGAGGCGCGGAGAGCGCGCGAGCCGAAGCATTGCCAGTCACGACTAACCGATTCATGATTTATTAGAGATTTAATTATCGAATGGCGAATTCGGAAATAATCGCGTTAGTACATTCGGCAGGTAATTATACAATAATAATATTAAAATAGAGGGCCAAATCGGCTGCCAGGCGACCGGGAATGGTCCCCGTTCTCCCGATGGCCAGTCCGCGCCTGATTTCCACAGACTCGCAGAACGTGCAGGATTCATATAGTATTTTCGCGGCTTAATATTCATAGACACTAGTCCATATCGCGTTTTGATTCAAGTGTACTGACCTACTTTTGATTTATTCGTCCAAAATGTGGCATATTCCGTCCGCGTTATAGGCTATAGGAATTCAGTTTTTATGACTGATTCTACGAACCAGTCTGTTTTTCCGCATCGCGGAAATTATAGGGCCGTATGTCTCAGAGTAGTCAGTGCAATTTGGGAAAAAAATCAATTAAATCTGTATGTAGATGTGTGTAAATATTCAAATGTAATCCCCTTTGTAATCGTTAACATTTTCATACGTAACTGTAATTTAATTACACATTTTTTCTTAGTAACTGTAACTGATTACAGTTACATTTATTTTGTAATTAAATTACGTAACGCCGTTACATGTAACTAGTTACTCCCCAACACTGTGTATGATTCAACATGTCTTGATATAAGTATCGCCACCTGCTGTTCAGTTCATGAACATCTTGGATTCTTTGAGAGGATTTTTACTCTGGTGGGTTGGAACCCAAAACATGGATTGGTCATGGATTAGTGTTAAATGCAAGTTACCAGTTGAGAACCACTGGTCTAGAGTGTAATTGGCACAAGTAGCATATCGCTCTGTTATAAAGGCTCTCTTGTTTTCTCACAGTTTGCCTTACTGGTTGAGCTCTTCCAGGATGAGGAAACACCTGCAGCTCTGAGCACCACAGCACCATCTGGTCGTGCAAAGTTTGGACGGTCCAGCCAGTCTTTTAGGGAGCACAAGAAGTCGGTTGGACTGCAGGTTAGAGTTGACCAACAAAGCCAAGATTCATCTCTGTTATTCATTCTCCTCTGAACTGTTGATACAGAAAGGCTCTGAAAGTAAAACCCCATTTATTTCCATTAATGGATTATACTAATAACAATAAACCTTTTAAAGGGATAGTTCACCCAAAAATGAAAATTTAGTCATTAATTACTTACCCTCATGTCGTTCCAAACCCGTAAGTTTCAACTTTCGTTCATCTCCGGAACACAAATTAAGATATTTTTGATGAATTCCGAGAGCACTCTGACCCTCCCATAGACAGCAAGGATCCTTACACGATCAAGGTCCAAAAACATAGCAAGGAGATCGTTAAAATAGTCCATGTGACATCAGTGGTTCAACTGTAATGTTATAAAGCTACAAGAATACTTTTTGTGTGCAAAGAAAACAAAAATAATGACTTTATTCAACAATTCGTCTCCTCCGCGTCACCCTATAGCGCCATTTTGGGGAGCATCACATACGCACCGTATGCGGATACGCTGTTTACGTTGTTGACGCTTTGATCTGAACGTAAACAACGTATCCGCTTACAAATGTTGCATACGTTGTCTACGTATGTGAAACTATCCAAAATGGCGCTATAGGGTGACGCGGAGGAGATGAATTGTTGAATAAAGTCGTTATGTTTTCTTTGCGCACAAAAAGTATTCTTGTAGCTTTATAACATTACTGTTGAACCACTGATGTCACATGGATTATTTTAACGATGTCCTTGCAACATTTCTGGACCTTGATCATGTTAAGATCCTTGCTGTTTATGCGAGGGTCAGAGATTCCATCAAAAATATCTTAATTTGTGTTCCAAAGATGAACGAAGGTCTTACAGGTTTGGAATGACATGAGGGTAAGTAATTAATGACAGAATTTTCATATTTGGGTGAACTATCCCTTTAAGGCAGACTGACTGTGAGCTCAGATGTTATATTAAAAACAACAAAACAGTTTAAATTAATAGTCAAATATATTCAAATGTTTGGGTGAGATTTAAAAAAAATAATACTTCTATGTAGCAAGAACGCATTAAATTGTTCCGAAGTGACAATAAAGACTTTTACATTGTTACAAAAAATATTTCACATAAATGCTGTTCTTTTGACCTTTCTATTCATGAAAGAATCCTGAAGAAATGCATCACTACCTTTTCTACCTTGATAAGAAATGTTTCTTGAGCACCAAATCAGCATATTAAATTACATTTTAAAAATATATTACAATTGAAACAAATATTTTTAATAATACAGTTTTACAATATTACTGTTTTTACTGTATTTTTTTATCAAATAAACATGCACCCTTGATGAGCATAAGAGACTAATTGACTTAAATCTTACTGGCTCCAAACTTTCTAAAGCATTGTTTTGTTTTGTCCTTAAAGTCAATGATAATAAATTTGAAGTTTTATTTTGTTTCATTGTATTTGATTCCATTATGTCATTAGCAATGCATTATGGAATTGTAGTTCATTGTCTCAGTCTTGACAGTCTTGTACCTTTGTCTTTTTCCCTAATTTTCATATACTATTCTTCTATAAATCATGGAGAACATGAATGGGGAAAAATGCTTCCATAACCAATGCTGCTGAAAATGTGGGAAAAGTGGGCGGATGCTGTTGTGCTCTATTGAAACAGATATTATCCACCCAGATCTTTTCACAGAAAATCACAGTGTCTTTTGTCTGATGCTTTTGTTCCTCCTGTTTAAAGTTCCGGAACTCTCTGCACCTGCTTATGGACACACTGAACGCCACCACCCCACACTATGTGCGCTGTGTCAAACCAAATGATGTTAAAGCCCCCTTCATGTCAGTAAGCTGATTTCAGACATAATCCACTATTATGTAATATGGGTCACTATAGTGTCTTCTCTTTCTGTCTGTAGGATGGACCCCCATCGAGCCGTTCAGCAGCTCAGAGCGTGTGGAGTCCTCGAGACCATTCGCATCTCAGCCACAGGCTTCCCTTCCAGGTGCTAATTCAATAACTCACATGTCTTCCCAGTGTCCCTTCTGCTTGGAATCTGATTGGCTGCGACCAATTCAAGGGAACCAATCAGATGTGACTAACTCAAAAGAACCAATCAAAAAATTTTGAACTGGTGATCTTACAACAGAATACTCATTATTCTTATTCAAGTTTAAAACTACTTTAGATCTGCAAAAATTCTGCTAACTGCCTTAACTGATTTGGAATCTGTTTGCGTTTTAATACATCTTTATCTCCCTCTGGTCAGGTGGACTTATCAAGAGTTCTTCAGCCGCTATCGTGTTCTAATGAGGCAGAAAGAAATCCTCTCAGACAGGAAGTTGACCTGCCAGAGTGTTCTAGAACGGCTTGTGCAGGTATCACACTTCTCTTTGTAAACATAAGCAGAAGTTTTTGTACTTTCTCTTTACAAAGAGCATGTATCCTGCAAAAAAAAGAACTACCTAGGCTGGTTTAAGATGGTCTAAGCTGGTTTAAGCTTATCTCTCAGTCAAAAAGTGCCCATAACCCCTCTAAACCATGACCATGCTCAGACACCTACAAACCAGTTTAGGTTGGTTTAAGATTTTAAACAGTCTAATGTTACTTTGTCCCCCCTCTGCAGAACAAAGATAAATACCAGTTCGGAAAAACAAAGATCTTCTTCCGGGCTGGACAGGTGGCTTACCTGGAAAAACTGAGGGCAGACAAACTCCGTACGGCCTGCATCCACATCCAAAAAACTATCCGTTGCTGGCTCGCCCGCAAGAAATACCTGCGTATTCGCCAAGCAGCCATTACCTTGCAAAGATACGCGAGAGGACACCAGGCTCGATGGTGCGTCACACTCAAATGTTGTAGATTAACTTTGTGACATGAATCAAATGTAAATTGAGACGAATTGTAATTCAGTTATAGGTTGGAAACTAAACTAACAGTGTGTTTTATCTACCCTCGTTTAGCTTGTGCAAGACATTGAGAAGGACGCGGGCCGCAGTGATCTTCCAGAAGTACACACGCATGTGGGCAGCCAGACGACAGTTCCTGCGACAGAAAGCAGCAGCGGCTCTCATTCAGAGGTTAATGCGCGGCTATACAGCCAGACTGGAGTACAAACGGGTACGCAGACAAGTTTTTGTGGTGTAGCAAAGCAGTTAAATATAGGCTTGTAATCACAAATTTAAAAATATATAAATAAATAATAGTTTTAACATTTTTGAATTTATTATCTACTGCAGTTTCCCTCTTAAAATTCTACAATTATATATAAAATTGTTTTATAATTGATACACTATCAGTCAAAAGTTTTTGAACAGTAAGATTTTTTATGCTTTTTAAAGAAGTCTCTTCTGCTCACCGAGCCTGCATTTATTTGATCCAAAGTACAGCAAAAACAGTAAAGTTTTTAAATATTTTTACTATTTGATATATATTGTTTTATAAATAAATGTAATTTATTCCTTTTATCAAAGCTACATTTTCAGCATCATTACTCCAGTCTTCAGTGTCACATGATCCTTCAGAAATCATTCTGATATACTGATTTGTTGTTCAAGAAACATTTTTTTAAATTAAAATGTCAATATTTAAAACAGTAGAGTACTTTTTTTTTTCAGGATTCTTCAATGAATAGAAATATACAAAGATCAGCATTTATCTGAAATAAAAACCTTTTTTAACATTATACACTATACCATTCAAAAGCTTGGAGTCAGTATAATTTTGACTTTTAATTAATTTTTACTTTATTTTTAAGTTAATACTTTTGTTTAGCAAGGATGCTTTAAATTGATCAAAAGTGATGATAAAGACATTTATAATGTTACAAAAGATTTCTATTTCAGATAAATGCTGAACTTTCTATTAATCAAAAAACCTGAAAAAAATCTACTCGGCTGTTTTCAATGTAATAATAATAATAAATGTTTTTTGAGCAGCAAATCACAATATTAGAATGACTAGTAAAGGATCATGTGACTGGAGTAATGATGCTAAAATTCAGCTTTGAAATCACAGGAATAAATGACATTTTAAAATATATTCAGTTAGAAAACATTAGTTATTTTAAATCGTAAAAATATTTCAAGATATTATTGTTTTTGATGTACTTTGGATCAAATAAATGCAGGCTTGGTGAGCAGAAGCAGAAGACGTTAAAAAACAATAAAAATCACTGTTTAAAAACTTTTGAATGGTAGTGTATATTATATATTATACTTTTATAATAATTATATATAAAAGTTTTTTAATTAAATTAGAGTTTGATTTTCAGCCAAAGAGATCAGCTGTTTTCTAACATTTTTTGTTTTATGAAATTTCCAGCTCAAAAGCTCACATGAAATAAATTGACCTTATTTAAAACTAGTGCCATTCTAGTATATCTTCCCAAGATTCCCAGTCAAATTCTCTCTACACTGTTTCAATCAGGAATGTTACATTATGGAAGTAACATGGGTTGCAAATGCTTTCATGTTGGATTGGGGATGAAAGCAACTTTTATAGAGCTTGTCATCTTGTTTTCTTGTACAGTTGGTGTGTGAACACAAGGCTTTACTGATCCAGCGCTGGGTGCGTGGCTTCCTGGCCCGCTGGCGTTTCCGTCGCATCAAGCGGGCTGTGGTGTATCTGCAGTGTTGCGTGCGCAGGATGCTGGCCCGTCGAGAGCTCAAGAAACTCAAGATTGAAGCCAGATCAGTCGAGCACTACAAGAAGCTCAACTTCGGCATGGAGAACAAGATCATGCAGCTGCAGAGGAAACTGGATGAGCAGGTATCCTTCGTCTCTTTTATCGTCATCTGTCTTGATATATAATGAGTAACCCATGTATGAATTACAGAATGTTTGTATGCATCATTAGCATAAGGAGAACCGAGAGCTTTCCGAGCAAATTAGACACATGGAGAGCCACAGTGCCACAGAGTTGGAGAAGTTGCACCTGCAGCTCAAGACTCTTCAAGATGCGGAAGAGGAGTCCCGTCACCGAGGAGACCTGGTGACATCATTACAGGAGGAGCTGGAATTGGTCTGTCAGGAGCTGGAGAAGAACAAAGAGGTTTTATTTATTTGTTTTCTTGAAATGAATATATTTTTTATTATTTACTTAGAATAGTGTGTGATTTTAATATCATCATTTAGTGACCAAAAAAAACTCTGTCACCTCAAATTTTTTGAACAGTAGTATA
>NW_015555741.1:1249539-1260814 GCF_001515605.1 Sinocyclocheilus anshuiensis | reverse complement strand
ATACTTCTACAACACTAAGTTTGTTACCTATATTCTAATCCAATTTTGATGGTGTCTTCTAAACACTGCTGAGTTTGAACAATTATAGAACAAAAGCATATGTGTTGTAGATGAGTAAAACAGTGTGATTAATCACCTAACCGCTGTCTGCAGATGGTTTCTGAACTGAATGAGAAGAACACACTGCTGAAGAGTGAGAAAGATGAGATGAACAGACTGATCCAGGAACAGGAGCAGCAGATAAAAGGTGGATTCACGCTGTTTTGGCTTGGCTCAGGAAAGCTCCAACCTTTTAACTAGTAATACTATTGTGGTTGGTGAGGGCTTGGGCAAGAGTATCTGTATTCCTTGTGGAGGAAGTTACTCTTTAGCAGTCCTATTCATCTCACTGGTAGTTACTGGACCTGTGGATCTGTTTATCTGCCAAGCTTTTTTATATAGTGGTTAACAATGTACGAAACTGGATTTACATACCAAGAAAGTCATGTAGCAGTTGTCATCTGCATTGTCTTAAACAGAGAAGTCAGAGTCGACCCATGAGGAGGCCACAGAGCACCTGCAAGCACAGCTGAATGAGGAACGCTTCCGTTACCAGAACCTTCTGACCGAGCACCTGAAGCTGGAGGAGCGCTACGCTGATCTGAGATCAGAAAAAGAGGCGGCTGAAGTAAGAAAATGATTTTTCCTACAACTGTCCTAATACAGTGCTATTTTTCACATTTTTAATATTGTAACATATTTTGTGTTTCTAAAAAGGAGCTCTCGAAACCTGGTCATAACAGAGCCGACTCTGGCTACAGCAGCAACCAATCAGAGATCGTCCACAGCTCTGTGCTCACAGGGTCAGAGGTCAGCTCGCTGGAAAGAGAGGTCCGTTTCCAGAGGCAGTTTGACTTCTAAGTTTCTCCTAGATTATCTGTCATGAAAGAATTTGATGGTTGTGTTTGGTGCATCTAGGATGCTGGGCAGACGGCAGCTGATGTGTCCCTGCTGCTGAAGCTGCAGAGGAGAGTCGCTGAGCTGGAGAAGCAGAAGATGGACCTGCGGGGTGAGATGGACACCAAAGAAGAGCAGCTACAACTGGAACAAACTAAAGTAAGAACCAACAACAGCTCAGTTTAAGTCAACCAAAAATGAAGTTCTGTCGTCATGTACTGAAAGTCACGCATGATCTTTCTTTGTGTTTTCAGGAACTGGAAGATTGTCGGAGAGTGTTAGGGGCTGAGAGAGACTACGAGGCTCTGAAGGTACCAAAAACACGCCTTTACACACTGAAAAACTCTTGTTTTTTGTCTTTTACACATTCAGAGAAATATATAGGTGTGTGTGTGTGTGTTGTGATGTGCTCACAGCGTCAGGAGCTGGAGTCTGACAATAAGAAGCTGAAGAAAGATCTGCAGGAGCTCCGTCAGTCCCTCAGTAAGGGGTCGGGGTCAAAGGTGGCGTCCCCTGGAGGTCAGGCATATAACGTGCTCCTAGAACAGCTCGACTCCACCACTGAAGAGCTTGAAATGCGAAAGGAGGAAGTGCTCATTTTGCGCTCTCAACTGGTCAACCACGAGGCATTTAAACATAAGGTAGTGTGCAAACTTTTTTCAGCCATTTGACAATCAATATGTAAAAATCTTATGATTTATGTCACATTATTTTTTATTAATATATATGTATATACATTTATTTTTCAGGAAATAGGAACTGAAGGAGATTCAGGTGACTCGAGCAGGTTTGTTATCTTTCATATTCCATAAATTTGTATTTACTATCATTATATCCATGATCAGTCTGTAACATGCATTCTTCCTTATAATGGAAATCATAACTCTTTCTCTCTCAGATCCCCCACACTGGACCTTCATGAGCTCAATGAGGATGGAGAACTCTGGATGGCTTATGAGAGCCTGAAGGAAACTAACAGGTGAAATAAAATAGATTTAATGTACAAAGACACTCTTTCTCACATACACTAATTTGCACACACCATTTGCACAAATGTCATTTTTTAAGTGGAAACATCTTTTTATATTGGTAAACAAAGGCGCTAAATGCCCCCTTCAGGGAAAATAGTATGAACTGCTGAATTATTTTTTTTTGTTAACTAAGTATTGATGAAAACACATCATTTGTGTAGAAGGAAACTGTAAAAAACTAAAAATGTTTAAAAAAATGATTAAGAAAATCATATCATGTCATATGCACTAAAAGGCTTTACTAAAAAACAATAGAAAAACAATAAAATAAATGTTAGCTAAACTAATATAATATAAGTGATACTAAAATAACACTGGCTTAGTGTATATCTTGGATGATATTTTAATATCTCTCTCTCTTTGCAGGATTCTAGAGTCGCAGTTGCAAACTCAGGGACAGTCCCATGAAAAGGAGGTGGAGGGATTGAGGGCGGAGCTTCAGCAGTTGAGGGCAGAGCTTGGTCATCAGCAGCAGATGCTGTCAGACAGCTTGGAGCTTCCACATGATGCTCGAATACAAGCAAGCCTGCAGCACGAGATCAGTCGCCTCACGCAACAAAATATGGTAAATATGCATTTTAATATATCATAGTAAATATTCTTCTGTATTAAAATGATTTGTGTAAATTCTAGGACCTCTTGGAGCAGATGGGGAAACAGGACAAAATGATCCGCAAACTAAAGAAACACCTGAAAATATACATGAAAAAGTTTGGCGAGGCTGAGGGTAACGATTTCTCATTTTGAATACAAAACATTAATATTATCTGTCAAGTTAGGAGTCGGACACTGAATTCAAGTTTATTTTTTTCTTAAAAACTTTCAAGATGTGATGCTTATGCTTTAATGCTTTTAATTAGTTTCGTAAGATGAATTGTCACATGAATTTCTGTAGGAGTGGCATCCCGAGATTATTTTTATTTGGTAAGTATTAATAATATTTTGGTGGTGGCAGCAGGTGTTCATATCGAGCAGTCCCCTCCAGAGAACATGGTTGGTGAGAGCGGTCGCACGGTCAGCATCGTTCGCAAAGAGAGGGATTTCCAAGGCATGCTGGAGTACAGGAGAGAAGACGAGAGCAAACTGTTCAAGATACTCATCACAGGTGATCTGAACAGCATTAATATAATGTCAGCAGAGAGACTAAAACAATACAGATGTATATAATTACTTTATTTTGCTTTATCAAATCAAAGTTAAAAGGAAAGTCTTTTTTTTTTTTTTGCTGAAGGCTGTAACTTGTATTCCATTGAAAAGAGTGGTTTTCAGTCATTTTGAACATTCATCCACAGAGCTCAAACCCCGAGGTGTGGCGGTGAATCTGGTCCCAGGTCTGCCTGCTTACATTCTATTCATGTGTCTGCGGCACGCCGACTACGCCAACGATGACCAGCGGGTCTCCACCCTGCTGAACTCCTCCATCAACACCATCAAGAACGTGCTGAAGGTGAGAGACCCTCTCAGTCTGGAAATGTTGGAATACGAATCTACTGAGATGATAGTGAACCATTTAATATGAAAAATGTGGTCCAGATTATTTCGATTAAACAAACATGCTGTGAACTTTCTGTAAGTAATATAATAACTTATCTTTGCAGAAACGTGGAGATTTTGAAACCATTTCCTTCTGGTTGGCAAACACCTGCCGCTTCTTACATTGCCTGAGGCAGTACAGTGGAGAGGAGGTAGGTTGTGTGTTGCGTTTCAAACTCAAGTGTGCTGCCTACCTAGACAACATTTTAGGCATCAGTATTACACTCCTAGCATGAAGATTGTTCTAAAAAAAATTTGCAGAAAAATGGCAGCAGCAGCATTTATTAAAGATCTCGTCCTGATCAAACAAGTCCTTCACAAGAAATGCAATCCCAGAATGCACTGCAACAAATCAGTAATCAGTATTCGTGTGAGTTACTTGTAAATTTCAGTTTAGTTATTTGAGGTTCCTTAGATGCTACATTAGAGGATTCTGAAAAAAAAAAAATAAAAAATATATATATATATATATAAAAGATGCTAAAACCTTTAGCTTTGTGAAGGAAGCTGTAAATGTTGAGAGAAGGAAGAAAGGTTTGGGACAGTGCCTCTGCATGTCTGTACACATGGATATGTATGTTTTTATTGTTATATTTTTAATTATTTACTTCTGTATGAATGCTGACCTAATATGTTATTTCTTTCTGACCTCTTTTAGGCATACACAAAGCACAACACGCCTCGGCAGAACGAACACTGTCTGACAAACTTTGACCTGTCAGAGTACCGGCAGGTTCTGAGTGATCTGGCTATTCAGATCTACCAGCAGCTCATCAGGGTCATAGAAAACATTTTACACCCCAAGATTGGTAATGCTGCATGCTCTGGTTATAAATATTTTTATATTTAATAGACACATTCTGCTAGATCATTCCCTCTTCTCCTCATTCTAGCACCAGCCATGCTGGAGCAGGAGACCATTCAGGGCGTGATGGGCGTGAAGCCCACAGGAATGAGGAAGCGCACGTCCAGTGTCTATGAGGAGCGCTCTCACTCGCTGGAGTCCATTCTGAAGCAGCTGGATGTGTTTTATTACACACTGCTTCAGCACGGCAACGACACCGAGCTGGTCCGTCAGGTCATCAAACAGCTGTTCTACGCCATCTGCTCTGTCACACTCAACAACTTGCTGCTCCGCAAGGACATGTGCTCCTGGAGTAAAGGCCTGCAGATCAGGTACTGGCCACTAGAGGCCACTAGACATGAGGGTAGTCTGGATTGAAAAAAATTTTAATCATAATTTGAAAAAAAATAAATAAATAAATTCATACCATTTATAACAGTATATAAGTATAGCCTATGTGTGTGTACAATTAAAAAATGTTGTGTCTTATAGAACTTTTTCTAAATCCTGTAAAATAACCTTTTTTTATTTATATTATATATAAAATTTTATCACATAGAATGATTAGGATTTAACAGACCAATCATGCTGGCGTAATGGAAAGGCATCAAGTTTTTTTGCATTAAAAAAATTTAAATTAAGAAATGGAATTCATTTTAGGAGATTTTCTTTAAATTTTGCATGGTTTTGTTTCACTCAAGTTATGCTGATATCATTTAGTATTATAATTGCATAAAAAAAATGCATGAAATAAAATTATACACCAGTGAAATGCTAATTTGTAATTTTTTATACAAAATTATGTATTTTTATTGTGTATATATATATATATATATATATATATATATAATAGCATTTCACTGGAGTATTATATAGGCCTATTATTATTATATTTTTGTACATATAATTTGTATTAAAATGTAAACATATATTGGATTGTATTTGTGGTCACATCTTCTGGGATGTTTGTGTTTACATTTCCTGTATCACTGTAAAGGATTTCACTTATGAGATTCACGTTAAACACATTTCACTGTATTTGCTGGTGTTTGGGGGCTAAAATGACTTGTAATGCTCAGGACCTCAGTTGTGTAACATCTCAAATGAAATATTCCTGTATGTGCTGATGCTTATATTTATAGCGTTTCTTGTAAGGTTAAAAATGGACAAGAGCACTCTTGACCTTTACGAATATCTTAAATATTTTTATGTGCAGTATTTGAATGTAAAAGCTAACATTATTGCCATTTGAAATATGAAATCAAATGCTATAAAAAGTTTTCATATATTCATACGGTGTAGAGTATTTAGCTGACATTTTTAGAATGCCCTTGAATAATAACCAAAGTTTTAATGAGTCTAAATATTAAGTCTTGGTTTTACTAAGTGGCTTTTGAGATGGATTATTTCGAAGGCGCTTGTGGCTCCATCTGATGTGGGACATCAAGAAGGCACATGTCTCAGCTAATGCAAACTAAAGTAACAAAGACATGACAAAGTTAAAAAAGTGACATGTCCTTTATGAATTTTTGGTAAAAATATAATGCATGCACATATTTTAGAATAACTATATAAAGTATTAAAATAAGTATTCTGATATAATATATAGACATCACATCTTATGTTACTGACTTCTACAGATACCTGCAAGTTAAGGATTATAACTTTTTTAACCAAAAAAAAAGAGGAAAAAAACAGAAAAATGATTGTAACATACAAAATAAAAGTCAAGTCAAGTCACCTTTATTTATATAGCGCTTTTAACAATACAGATTGTGTCAAAGCAACTGAACAGCATTAATTAGGAAAATAGTGTCAATAATGCAAAATGACAATAGTAAACACAAATTTTTCAGTTAAAGACAGTTCATCATTGAATTCAGTGATGTCAACATCCAGCTCAGTTTAAATAGTATCTTTGCAATCAAGTCAACGGTATCGCTGGAAATAAAAGACGACAAAAGGTTGGATTGGAGATTATAAGTATACGAGCACTGCAGACAGGCACTTTAATGGCTATTTCCCTATTTTGCAGGCCTGTCTGAAAATACAACAACATTGGCTGTTGTAATTTAAACAAATAATTGGAGTTTGATCATTAATCCATTAAACCTAGGGACGACAATAAAATCTGTTCTAGACGAGGATAAATAGTTAATATTTTTGGCAGGGATTACAGGTTGATCCTGCAATCCTGATAAACTGCATGAAAATGTATTTAAAGCCTTAATTTGGAAAAATGTGACAAGTACTGGGAAACACTAATTATGTAGACAAACTACAGAGAAATTGTGATATTGTAGATCAATCTGTAGAAAATGTATTATGATAACACCAAAAATGACCTATTGTTCTGTTTTTAAAATAAAGAACAATTATTTATAGAATCATTTGATTATTACTTTAAGCTGCTTTGTATATGTTACAGTTAAACATGATGTCAAAATTCTAGGATTATTCAGCCATCACTTCCCGTCAGTGTCTAAATCAGTGTCTTTATTCTCATATTTTGAGACCTTGGGCACATCCTGTGTTCTTTTGGTTCTTGAATGTTTAACAGAGTGAGAAATGGGTTGCAAAGACCCCAATCCTGAGCTGTGAGATGAGACTTTTGAGTGTGATGAGCTAAAAACTGAACTGCCGTCTTCTCCTGATAGTGAGCTGAATGAACCGTATGCAGAGTTTCCCACAGACCATGCATCTGACCGCTCGTCTCCACTCACTGGGGAAAAAAACAATTCACTTTCAGTGTTTTCTAAAAATGATGTTAGCCTATTGCATCGAATAAGTACATTGAGTAAATATCAGTGCTACAGATCTTGCATTCATTTTCCACTAGATAACACTACTAATATCAAGATCAAATTATATTGCAAAAAAACTAATAACAATAAAAAAAAAAAAAAGACAATTTGTGTAAAATTGAGGCAATGGAAATAGATTATCTCCACATCATGATGTAGAAAGCCACGCCAGACATAAAATGTCTGAATGTCAAATCAATAATTTTTTAATAAGCCAATAATTAATAGTTTGTTTTACAACAAATTCAATATCAGTTCACAGATTATAAATGTATAGGCTTCATTTTCGAGAAGGTCAAAAGGTGATGCCACAATCAGCATTTAAAGTTTGTCTAAAATATCTAACAGGTCTCACTACAAATAACATGGGATTTATGCCTCTCGTGCTATAATAAAACTGTCAGGGTACACCAGAGTGTACAGTATTGGTGGAAAGTGCCACATAAAACAAAAGATACTCACTCAGTGGTGGTGTGAATTCCATGCTATGTATTTTTAGGACACTGGACTCATATCTTTTTGTGTGAGATGAATCTCTAGAATGTGAAGACCTGATGTGTGCTTCTGAACTTCCCAGAGACGATGTGTTCGACTTCTCATCTCCACTCACTGCAAAAAGAAAAGGGAATTAAAAAGGGGAATTCTGCATGGAATAAGTACATGAAGCATGAGGACAAAACATTACCCAAATAATAATCAAGTTGGATTTATAAAAAAGATTTTGTCTATTTGATATATTGATTTTTAATTATTATTAATTTAATGGCTTGATCATAAATTACATCAATGCAGATTTGAAGGTTTAAAACTTAACCTTCAGAAAACATTTTAAGATAAGTAGGTTTGTCTAAAATATAAATAATATGGAATTTGTGCCTTGTATGTTTTATCAAATGTAATGTGTATATTCTGGGTATAAGTGGAATGTGTCAAATAAAACAAAAGACACTCACTCAGTGGTGGTGTGAATTCCTTGCTGTTAAATATTTTCAGGACCCCCGACTTGAATCTGCTTATGAGAGATGTATCTTTGGAATGTGAAGACCCAAAAATTGACCTGACGTCTGCTTCAGATGAACCGTAACCAGAACTTGCCAGAGAGCACGAATCAGATCCTTCAGCATCACTGACTGCAATAATGCAAGAAAGCAGATCAATAGTAGAACACTGACACTACATTTATGTATTAGGTAGTAGGCACATTTATAAAAAGATACTTTGAATTCAAAAATCTGTTTTATCATTTCATGAGAACAGAAGAGTTTAACATAAATCTGACATTTAGAGAACCAAAGGCTTAAAACAATTGAACACCAGACACAGGTAATGTGCCTTATGATCTGTTCAGATGATAAACCTTTATTTACCACAGCACATTGTGGCTCTTGGTTTCCTATTCAAGTTAAACAGGGTTGTACCTGACGGTTATTTTCAAAACCGCAGCTTTTTCTAAGCGGTTTGGCCGTTCGTCCACACGCAAACGTTGCACCAGGTCACTGAAACCGAACATTTTTGAAAACGCCTGCCAGGGTGAAGATTTTCAAAACCTCCAAAAAAGTTTTTGGCTTGTGACGTCGGAGCATGCACTGCTATCTCCATAGATATGTATATATATCTGGTTATCTCCGCCTGGTCATCACTGCTCCGGGTGTGTGTTCACGGTGTGTGTGTTCACTGCTGTGTGTGTGCACTTTGGATGGGATAAATGCAGAGCACTAATTCCTAGTATGGGTCACCATACTTGGCCACATGTCATTTCACTTCACTTCACTTCACTACTGGAAACATTTTCAGGCTTCTGATTGGCCAACATGGCTTTACGGTTGAGATTATATCGCCACCTGTTGGCTTGGCATGTTCTTGACAGTGCTTCATAGCATGCATTTGCGTTTTCATGTGGACAGAGATTTTTTTTAAAACGGAAGAAGGAAAAACTCAGTTTATAAAAATACCCGTGTACGTGTGGACATGGCCAAAATCGAAGGTTGTTGGAAGATTAATCTTAATACATCAGTATTAGATTAGTATCAGATTAAACTCTATTATGTGAACTATTTAAAGGCACAATATGTACGTTTTCACCTCTAGAGGGCGCGTATTCAAAACAAACAAAGAAACAAAGGCGTAGTTTGATGACGCCGTGACTGAGTGTGGAATCGTGTGTTGTCGTCATCATCCCCACAGCCGATGCAATCCGATGGAACTCGGGCAGAAATCATGTTCATGGATGAGCTAGGTTTTGAGACTTTAGTCTTTGCAACTTCAGGGATCTTATCTATGCACAATCAGCTTGTAACACTCCAAAGAGAAAGGAAAACTTGAAATCGCATCATATGACCCATTTAATAAAAAAATCTTACATAACCAACATCTGAAGAGCTATAAAAAAAACACTGATGACAAACACAACTGAGATATTCATACAGTTTTGTGATTTCACTCACTCGTTTGTGATCTGACGTCATCTATCCATGGCTGCATTCGCTCTTCTAATTTTATTTTATTATCAGTTCCCTGTATTTTAATAGGGCTGCTCTTCCTCCTAATAAGGCATTTGTTTTGTGTCACTGTCTCCTCAATCTTCTCCAGCAGCTCCTTGATCTGAGTGTGGTCACTCCTGTTCTGATTGTTGAGAACATGATACCTGTTCCCACATTTGTCCAGCAGCCACTGGAGATACTGCCATTCACTCTCAATGTGCTGCTCTATAGATGTGTCTAACAGAGAGTCTCCACTAGTGAACAGCACTATAGTGTGACTCCAGACTCTCTCACCGAGAAGATCCAGATGACCCTGCAATGCTTTTCTCTCAGTCTCTTTAAATCTAGTGTCCACACGTATGATCAGTAGTACAGCGTGTGGTCCTGAAGGACACTGAGACACACTGAGCACAATCTCCTGTTTCAGTAACTCAGGACTCTTCTCTACAGTGTAATTCCTCCACCATCCTGGAGCTTCAATGACAGTGATGTGTCTGTCTGCTACTTCTCCATGTCTCCTCACACACTGAGCAGATCTCTTCAAGTCAAACTCCTCTCTGCCCAGGATGGTTTCCTGTTGAACTCTTACCAGCTCTTCTATACCCCAGTAACACAATCCTCAGCTTTGAGAGACGTTGGGCTTCACCTTCAACAAACAGAGAATAAAACACACTTATGCAAAATATTGTACTGAGGTGTAAATAACTGCTCTAAATACAGTAAAAGGTCAATCCATCTCATGTGGTCCAAAATGTCTAAAGTTGGTTGCTCAACCCTTTTGGATTTTCCTGATTTTTATGATTACCTATATTACATGTATTAGTGAATGGAAACGTCAATATCTCAGCTCAGGAAGGTTGTAGCTCCTTGGATCAAAAAAACTGATCTTAAAGCACATTACAAGGTACATAAACATATATAAACATTTTGCATATTCTTGTTCCTAGTTAACCTTATAATTTAACCGAATAAAATGATCAAGATCACATTTCTTCATTCAATAACATCTATAATGGGAAGGATTTGAGACTAGTTTTGAGATCTTATTTTTATGTGGCTGAGAAAGTGCGTTAAAAAAAAAAAAGAGATACAGTATAAGTCTTCTCTATGGTAGCATTCTGCATAATAATTATACATTTAAGGTTCTTCTGGTTGAATAGCTAGAAGAAAAATATTAAGGCAAGAATATGACAGGCTTAAGACATACTTTAAATAAAGATAAATGTTTTACCAAGTTCTGGATTACGTTTGAGGATAATTCTCACAAAACTGTATTTTCTGCAAGCCTTTTTAAGGTAAATTACAATTATGTTTTAGTTTTCATAATTCACAATGTGTGTAAACTGTGACAGTAAAAACTGGGAGTAACAATAAATGTTACGTTTGTTTTGAGCTTTTTTAAATGAATAACTACAAGTCAACACTCTTAAAAATAATGGTGCTTTAAAAGGTTCTTCACAGCGATGCACAGAAGAACCATTTTTGGTTCCACAAAGAACCATTCAAAGGTTCTTTAGAGAACCATCTCTTTCTTACCTTTTTATAATCTGAAGAACCTTCTTTTGCCACGAAGAACCTTTTGTGAAACAGAAAGGTTCTTCAGATGTTAAAGGTTCTTTATGGAACCATTTAGACAAAAAAAAAAAA
>NW_015555741.1:1246083-1248240 GCF_001515605.1 Sinocyclocheilus anshuiensis | reverse complement strand
ATCTTAAAGATTCCTAAATGCATCTACTTTCGGAAGGCCAAATAAAGTGCTTTTGCTTTCGCCTAGAATCACACAGCGTCTCCCTGACATGGCTGCTTCAACACTAACTGCGTTACTGAAACCACGCCTTCGTTCTTTGCGTGCACATTTGGGTGGCATTATGCAAATATTTCCACATAGTGAGGTAGATATGTGGGGGCGTGTTAGAACGAGCCGTTTTAGGGGGACGTGGCAGAGTCTTAACTTTGATAAAGAATATCTCTTTGGTTTTGAGACTTTAGTCTTTGCAACTTCAGGGATCTTATCTATGCACAATCAGCTTGTAACACTCCAAAGAGAAAGGAAAACTTGAAATCGCATCATATGACCCATTTAATAAAAAAATCTTACATAACCAACATCTGAAGAGCTATAAAAAAAACACTGATGACAAACACAACTGAGATATTCATACAGTTTTGTGATTTCACTCACTCGTTTGTGATCTGACGTCATCTATCCATGGCTGCATTCGCTCTTCTAATTTTATTTTATTATCAGTTCCCTGTATTTTAATAGGGCTGCTCTTCCTCCTAATAAGGCATTTGTTTTGTGTCACTGTCTCCTCAATCTTCTCCAGCAGCTCCTTGATCTGAGTGTGGTCACTCCTGTTCTGATTGTTGAGAACATGATACCTGTTCCCACATTTGTCCAGCAGCCACTGGAGATCCTGCCCTTCACTCTCAATGTGCTGCTCTATAGATGTGTCTAACAGAGAGTCTCCACGAGTGAACAGCACTATAGTGTGACTCCAGACTCTCTCACCGAGAAGATCCAGATGACCCTGCAATGCTTTTCTCTCAGTCTCTTTAAATCTAGTGTCCACACGTATGATCAGTAGTACAGCGTGTGGTCCTGAAGGACACTGAGACACACTGAGCACAATCTCCTGTTTCAGTAACTCAGGACTCTTCTCTACAGTGTAATTCCTCCACCATCCTGGAGCTTCAATGACAGTGATGTGTCTGTCTGCTACTTCTCCATGTCTCCTCACACACTGAGCAGATCTCTTCAAGTCAAACTCCTCTCTGCCCAGGATGGTTTCCTGTTGAACTCTTACCAGCTCTTCTATACCCCAGTAACACAATCCTCAGCTTTGAGAGACGTTGGGCTTCACCTTCAACAAACAGAGAATAAAACACACTTATGCAAAATATTGTACTGAGGTGTAAATAACTGCTCTAAATACAGTAAAAGGTCAATCCATCTCATGTGGTCCAAAATGTCTAAAGTTGGTTGCTCAACCCTTTTGGATTTTCCTGATTTTTATGATTACCTATATTACATGTATTAGTGAATGGAAACGTCAATATCTCAGCTCAGGAAGGTTGTAGCTCCTTGGATCAAAAAAACTGATCTTAAAGCACATTACAAGGTACATAAACATATATAAACATTTTGCATATTCTTGTTCCTAGTTAACCTTATAATTTAACCGAATAAAATGATCAAGATCACATTTCTTCATTCAATAACATCTATAATGGGAAGGATTTGAGACTAGTTTTGAGATCTTATTTTTATGTGGCTGAGAAAGTGCGTTAAAAAAAAAAAAGAGATACAGTATAAGTCTTCTCTATGGTAGCATTCTGCATAATAATTATACATTTAAGGTTCTTCTGGTTGAATAGCTAGAAGAAAAATATTAAGGCAAGAATATGACAGGCTTAAGACATACTTTAAATAAAGATAAATGTTTTACCAAGTTCTGGATTACGTTTGAGGATAATTCTCACAAAACTGTATTTTCTGCAAGCCTTTTTAAGGTAAATTACAATTATGTTTTAGTTTTCATAATTCACAATGTGTGTAAACTGTGACAGTAAAAACTGGGAGTAACAATAAATGTTACGTTTGTTTTGAGCTTTTTTAAACTACAAGCTACAAGTCAACACTCTTAAAAATAATGGTGCTTTAAAAGGTTCTTCACAGCGATGCACACATTTTTGGTTTTTGGTTCCACAAAGAACCATTCAAAGGTTCTTTAGAGAACCATCTCTTTCTTACCTTTTTATAATCTGAAGAACCTTCTTTTGCCACGAAGAACCTTTTGTGAAACAGAAAGGTTCTTCAGATGTTAAAGGTTCTTTATGGAACCATTTAGACAAAAAAAAAAAA
>NW_015555741.1:1234845-1246045 GCF_001515605.1 Sinocyclocheilus anshuiensis | reverse complement strand
ACACCTGATTCAACTCATCAGCTCATTAGTGGAGACTGCAAGACCTGAAGTGGGTGTGTCAGATATAGGGAGACATTCAAAATGTGCAGTGCTGGGGTACTTCTTGGAGAGGTTTAAGAAATATGGCGGCAATCCTATGCCATTAATAACCGAGCGCACCACTGATGCTGGCGCTTGGTAAATCACTTCCGCGAGAGGAAAACAGATTTACACGCGAGGAAACGGGAGCCCGCGAGCTCATTTCAAACCCTCGCGCGCGTAACATGTCCTCTGCGCGCAATACAAGCCCTCGCGGGCGCATGATCATTCCCAGATACTTTATTAATAGGAAGTCTTCCGTTTACTAGTGATTGCAGTCTTGTAATGATAAGAGATACACATATGAATCCTTTTTAAAGACTGTAATGACACACACAAGCCTATATGTGTGTGTGTCATTACAGTCTTTAAAAGGGGTTCATATGTGTATCTCTTATCATCACAAGACTGCAGTCACTAGTAAACGGAAGACTTCCTATTAATAAAGTATCTGAAAAAGGTCTACTCTATGAACAATGCATTAAATGACATTAAATAAAGACAAAATAAAGAAACAAAACAAGCAAATGAAACGATAACTCGCATGTATCTGGTCCGGTCCACTGATTCCATGTCTTAAGTCCAGAGAATTATAAATCATCTTATAACAGGCGTCCAATACTGACTTCCTTAAAGAGGAATAGCCAATTACATTTGAGGTTACAATTAAAACAGCAAGCCCCGCCCCACGACTGACAAAATTAAAGTGTTCGCGCGAGCATGTGAGGAAAGATCGAGCGCGAGGATGTGGGGAATGATCATGCGCGCGCGAGGGCTTGTATTGCGCGCAGAGGGCATGTCACGCGCGCGAGGGTTTGAAATGAGGTCGCGGGCTCCCGTTTCCTCGCGTGTAAATCTGTTTTCCTCTCGCAGAAGTGATATACCGCGCGCGCCAGCATCAGTGGTGCGCTCGGTTATTAATGGCATAGGATTGCCGCCATAGATTGCCGCCATATTATGAACCACTGTTCTATGGTATCGTGAAGCACCTTTATACTTAAGAGTGAAGGTGCAATACCAAACAGGACCACAGGGAGATGCCAAAAGAGTACTAAACCAGCTGCCTTGATCTAACTGCATAGCAATAGCGGCGATAAAATAATCAACCTTTTTGGATTAGATTTGAAGATGCTTATTGGCTAATTGGCTAATTATATATTCGCTGATTGGCTAAAACTGCTATATAGATCCACTATCGCCTGCTATATAGATTTCTCTATTGCCATAGAGCTGAAAATGAGACATGCGGACAGGCAAAGGCGACATATAGGGAAGATAATAAGTCATATTTTTCATTATTATTATTATTATTTTGTGTGTGGTTCAGGCAGGGTGGCGCCCTCTATTGGTCAGCCGCTACAGGACAGGTGTGCACTAAGGGGGCCTCTGCAAATGTCCAAACGGGACCTATAACCAAATAACCAAAAATGTCCCGTGGGCCATGACTCAAAAACAGCTGCCGTGGTTAAATCAAGTAAAAAAACAAAACAAAAAAAAAATACAAAGTAGTAAGCACTCAAAGAAATTAGGAAAATAAAAATGGTTAAGCAACCTGCATTAGACCACTGGAGATGGATTGACCCTAAAATTTCCTAAGCCAGGGATAATGTACAGTCATTATCTCAAAATTATCCTAAAAGGGTTATCATGGCCCCAACGTGACACCGAGCCTGTATGTTCGAATTAGAAATGATGTTCATGAAATGCTAAGAACAATATTTAAGCATTCTTGACCAACAAACACCAAACAACATTTGCTGTCAGATTGATAACGTCAGGAAACATGACCATCATTTTCTTACTGATCCAACAAAACTCAAGAGTCACTGCAAACTGATGTTCTTTTTCTTTAAGTCTCTCAATAATGTCCATCTTCTGCATGAAAACAGACAGAACAGAGAAACACAGAGCAGAATAACAAAACACAGCCGTGGCTGCACTAAGTATGTTGACTCACTCATCTGTGATCTGACGTCCTCTCTCCGTTTTTTCATCCTCTTCGTTCGTTCTTCTGCTCTCTCTTTCTCTGCTCTTCATCTCTCTTTCTACTCCTGTAAAATCTTTGTCTATTTCAAAATGGCAGCTCCTTGATCTGAGTGTGGTCACTCCTGTTCTGATTGTGGAGAACATGATACCTGTTCCCACATTTGTCCAGCAGCCACTGGAGATCCTGCCCTTCACTCTCAATGTGCTGCTCTATAGATGTGTCTAACAGAGAGTCTCCACGAGTGAACAGCACTATAGTGTGACTCCAGACTCTCTCACCGAGAAGATCCAGATGACCCTGCAATGCTTTTCTCTCAGTCTCTTTAAATTTATCATCCACACGTATGATCAGTAGTATAGCGTGTGGTCCTGAAGGACACTGAGACACACTGAGCACAATCTCCAGTTTCAGTATCTCAGGACTCTTCTCTACAGTGTAATTCCTCCACCATCCTGGAGCTTCAATGACAGTGATGTGTCTGTCTGCTACTTCTCCATGTCTCCTCACACACTGAGCAGATCTCTTCAAGTCAAACTCCTCTCTGCCCAGGATGCTGTTTCCTGTTGAACTTTTACCAGCTCTTCTATACCCCAGTAACACAATCCTCAGCTTTGAGAGTCGTTGGGCTTCACCTGCAACAAAGACAAAACACACTTATCTAAAACATTGTACTGAGAATCTGTAAATAACTAAAAGATCAATCCATCTCATTTGGCCCAAAAATTCTAAAGTTCGTTGCTCAACCATTTATCTTGTGCACAAGATATATTAACATAATATATATTATACATTTAGCATATTCTTGATCATTACATTAAAAAAATTTAAATTGGAAGGAATAGAGTCAAATTTTTTTAGAGAGTGCCTGACTAAGTATAGTGCAGATGTAAAAATGTTCAGGTTTGAGCCTTCATAAATAGATTTGAGATATTATTTTTATGTGGCTGAGAAAGTGCAATTTTTTTTAGGTTTGAGGATAATTCTCACAAAACTGTATTTTCTGCAAGCATTTTTAAGGTAAATTAAAAATATATTTTAGTTTTCATAATTCACAATGTGTTTAAACAGTGCGACAGCAAAAACCGGGAGTAAAAAAAAATACGTTACATTTGTTTTAGAGGTTTTTATATAAAATAAGTAGAGATAACTGCAGGTTGGAGTAATAGGCATTGCAAAATGTTAGGGCGTGCCAAAAGGTAGGGGCATGGATAAAGGTCTTCATGATTGGCCGACAAAGCTGTCTGTCAGGGTGTGGGGGTAGAGTTGGGGGTAGGGTTAGGGGTAGTTTCTGTTGTACTGATTCACCTTTCAGAACACCTCCTTTCAGCACACCCATTGCTCCAGGCTGCGGCTACCCCAGTCTCAAGTACAAGTCAAGGTCCAATACCAAACAGGTCCACAGGGAGATGCCAAATGACCACTAATCGTTGACCTGAATTCATATTTGGATCCATTCAGAAATAC
The DNA here is from genome assembly GCF_001515605.1 of Sinocyclocheilus anshuiensis. Lineage (NCBI taxonomy): Eukaryota > Metazoa > Chordata > Actinopteri > Cypriniformes > Cyprinidae > Sinocyclocheilus > Sinocyclocheilus anshuiensis. The sequence continues at coordinate 1,242,516 of NW_015555741.1, read as the reverse complement.
TAAACCCAGTGACACACATGAAAAATAAAAACTATTCTGAATATGATCTGAAGGCATGTTGACATCATCTTTTATTAGTTCCTCTGTCAGAGCGAATGCTCGTGTCTGCTTTTGAAGTGTCTGATGCCCATATGTACATGGGTCATTCCTGGGATTCAGTACTTTTTGTGTCCCCAGAAAAGATAATGATATTATTGCCTTAAAATTTTCAGCAACATCAATTTTAAAGTTGTCTTTGATGTAAATAACACGTTTGGAACTTTAAGCATATATTTTTTTCAATAATTCTAAACATTAGAAATATCACCAAATATCAAAATTTTTCCTATGTCCCCAGGCCTGTGTCTGCTTTTTTGATGATCAATACAACACTTAATGTGAGTGATTTTTTTTTTAGATTTCACGTTGTTTGCTAAATCAGTAATAGTTTTCTCTAATGTATATACTTTTTCAAAGTATTAAATTCATAAAAAATAAGGTAACACTTTATTTTAAGGTGTCCTTGTTACACGTTACATGTACTTACTATTATAATAACAATTATTCATGCATAATTACATGCAAGTAATGCTAAGACAAACCCTAATCCTAACCATATAGTAAGTAAGTGTAGTTAATTAATATTACTCAGTACTTAAATGTACAATTACACTGAAACAAGGACACAAAATAAAGTGTACCCAAAAATAATAAAGGTTTTTAGCTTGTCCCTCAAAATATTGTCCACCCTGTTACAGCGGGTAAAATAAGTATTGAACACGTCACCATTTTTCTCAGTAAATATATTTCTAAAGGTGCTGTTGGCATTAATTTTTCACCAGATGTCAGTAACATAAACACATACATACATACAAAAAAACTAAACAAATAAATTCAGAAATTAAGTTATGTGTAATAAAATGGAATGACACAGATAATAAATGAGTATTAGTTGGTTATTAGCTGGTTCAGTCCCAACACCAACCAGGATGATACAGCGGGTAAAATAAGTATTGAACACGTCACCATTTTTCTCAGTAAATGTATTTCTAAAGGTGCTGTTGGCATTAATTTTTCACCAGATGTCAGTAACATAAATACATACATACATACAAAAAAACTAAACAAATAAATTCAGAAATTAAGTTATGTGTAATAACATTGAATGACACAGATAATAAATGAATATTAGTTGGTTATTAGCTGGTTCAGTCCCAACACCAACCAGGATGATGAAGATGAAATGAGGATGGACATTCCATTGAGACAATGATCCCAAACACAGCCAAGAAACTCTTAACTGGTTTCAGAGAAAGAAAATAAAGCTGCTAGAATGGCCTAGCCAATCACCTGACTTGAATCCAATAGAAAATTTTATGTCAAGAACTAAAGATCAGAGTTCATAGAATAGGCCCATGGAACCTTCAAGGTTTGAAGACTGTGTGTGTGGAAGAATGGGCCAAAATGACACCTGAGCAATGCATACAGCTAGTTTCTCCATACAGGAGGCGTCTTGAAGCTGTCACTACCAACAAAGGCTTTTGTACGAAGTATTAAATACATTTCAGTAAGCGTGTTCAATACTTTTTCCCTGGGTCATTCCATTTCATTACACAGAACTTAATTTCTGAACTTATTTGTTTTGTTTTCTTTGTATGTATGGATTAATTGGGTTGTTACCGACATCTGGTGAAAATTTCATGTCAACAGCACCTTTAGAAATAAATTTACTGAGAAAAATTGTGACGTGTTCAATACTTATTTTACCCGCTGTATATTGAACTACTAGCCCTTTAAATTAAAGTTGGAAAAAGGAAATTACATCTTATCAAACGGCTGACATAATTTCCTTGGAGGGAAAACAACTGGGAAAGGTGAGTGAGAGCATCTGTTTTCTTAATTGTCTGTTTTTACTTATTTTATCTTCCCAATTTGATGTGGTCAACTTCAACATGTCCACCCTGTTAAGGGGAATATGAAAAAAGTAAATAGAAATTCTTATTTGTAAAAGTAGCTTTAAAAAACATCCAATTCTTTATTTGACAGACCTTAGCTTTTTTTGCTCAGACTTAGAGTAATGGCTGATTTTCGGTCAAAATGTCCACTTTGTTAGTGTCCACCTGTTAAGTCAGAAAACCTAACAGGGTGGACACACTTAGTGATAGTGACAGCAACTGATGTTGAAGTTGAAGTAGTAGTGTATTTAAACTTTATTACATTTTACATATATGATATGTTTTACATAGTGTTTCCACCACAACCAAGTTCAAACTAAATTAGTATTGTAATCAGCTGTATGTCTCCCAAAGAATGTCCATACATTTCATTTATAAATCTTTCAAATTGTTGCTAATTTGTCCCTAACAGGGTGGACATTTTTGGTCCTCCTTCTCATTGAATTTGGCTCATAATTGCTTAAATTTAAATGTCTAAGGTTGACCAAAATTATTTTTCACATTTTACATCTCCCTATCTTAATTATATTTGTACATTTATTTTTTTTAAATGTGTTTCATTTTTTAAGTGTTACGGTGTCCAAAAGGCACTGAATACTCAGAATGACCCACATAATCACCACTGACCCTCCAAAACACGCTTCTTCAGCGAGCATCAGTTACAAAATACTCACCAGACATGAGACCATATTGAAAAGTGCTCATGCAAAATATGTTTGTGGTCAGTGTGCCGAGAGTGCACATACACGGTTTGTTTCAAATAAATAATAGATTCACGCATGCTTGATATATGACTCCTATATGTCACTGTACTCATCTTTAGCTTGATTACAATAGTCTTCCGTCAAACCTTTACTAGAGAAACAATTGTTTAATATTATCCAACCCCTATATACTTGCCCTGACTGTAGCACTGGCTCATTGGGGGGAAAAATAATCAGCCTTTTCAGATTAGATTTGAGGACACTGATTGGCTAAACTACTACATAGACCTGCCTCCTGTAAATGATTTCTCTATCACCCCATGAGACATGCTTACAGGTAAAGGAGACATACAGGGAAAGCATATTTTGCACAGATGATTTTCTATCATACCATACCAAATAAATAACAATTTACATAATTCAGAATAATAATAATTATTGTTATTATTATTATTATTTTGTGTGGGTGGTTCAGGCAGAGCAGCGCCCTTTATTGGCCAGGTGCCACAGGACAGGTGTCCGCTAGGGACCTCTGCAAATGTCTAGAAGGGACAGACCTATAACCAAATAACCCAACATATCTTGTGGGTTATGACTCAAAATCAGTACAAAGATGTAAGCACTCAAACAATAGGAAAATTGCAAATGGTCAAGCAACCTGCATTAGACCACTTGAGATGGATTGACTGTAAAATTCATTTCTACATAATAAAATAAGTCAGGGATAATGTACAGTCATTATCCCAAAAGAGGGTTATCAGAAGCCCAACATAACACTGAGCCTGTATGTTTGAATTAAGAAAAAAATGATGCTCATAAAATGCTAAGCACAGTTTTTAAGTATTCTTGACCAACAAACACCAGAAACATCAGAAACATTTGCTGTTGGATTGATAACGTCACGAAATATGACCATCATTTTCACACTGATTCAACAAAACCCAAGAGTCACTGCAAACTGATGTTTGTTTTGTCAGATCTTAAGATTCTCGAAGTCTCTCAGTAATGTCCATCATCCAAATGAAAACAGACAGAACAGAGAAACACAGAGCAGAATAACAAAACACAGCCGTGGCTGCACTAAGTATGTTGACTCACTCATCTGTGATCTGACGTCCTCTCTCCGTTTTTTCATCCTCTTCGTTCGTTCTTCTGCTCTCTCTTCCTCTGCTCTTCTTCTCTCTTTCAACTCCTGTAAAATATTTCTATCTATTTCAAAATGGCAGCTGTTGTTTTGTGCCACTGTCTCCTCAATCTTCTCCAGCAGCTCCTTGATCTGAGTGTGGTCACTCCTGTTCTGATAGTGGAGAACATGATACCTGTTCCCACATTTGTCCAGCAGCCACTGGAGATCCTGCCCTTCACTCTCAATGTGCTGCTCTATAGATGTGTCTAACAGAGAGTCTCCACGAGTGAACAGCACTATAGTGTGACTCCAGACTCTCTCACCGAGAAGATCCAGATGCCCCTGCAATACTTTTCTCTCATTCTCTTTAAATCTAGTGTCCACACGTATGATCAGTAGTATGTGGTCCTGGAGGACACAGAGACACACTGAGCACAATCTCCTGTTTCAGTAACTCAGAGCTGAACTCTACAAGAACATCCACCCACCATCCTGGAGCTTCAATGACAGTGATGTGTCTGTCTGCTACTTCTCCATGTCTCCTCACACACTGAGCAGATCTCTTCAAGTCAAACTCCTCTCTGCCCAGGATGCCGTTTCCTGTTGAACTTTTACCAGCTCTTCTATACCCCAGTAACACAATCCTCAGCTTTGAGAGACGTTGAGCATCACCTGCAACAAACAGAGAACAAAACACATTTATGCAAGATGATATTGTACTGAGCACATGTAAATGTCTAATATCTAAGTAATAAAATAATAAGGCATAATGTACAGTCATTAGTGCAAAAAAAGGGGGACCAGGTCACTGTTGTTATGGTGAGATGTGAGTTGGTTTGTATTATAATCCATGTACATTCAATAAGTACAGTTTAACACACTGATCCAACAAAATCTAAGAGTCACTGCAGGCTGGTGTTTGTTGGAGATTATTTAGTCAGCGTAAATTAGAACCTGGACACTGAAGTAAAGTCCCTCTCTGAATGTGGGTTTCTGAAGTATATAGATGGGTGTAATACTGTATTTAGAAGAGAAATGTTTTTTGAATGACTGCTTTTCTCTCAAATAATTAATAACAAGAATGCGTATGAACTACAAGTGTCAGGGCTCTGAATGAGAGAAAGGACACAAATGCAGGTTCATTAACTGGCTGGTAGACAGGGTACAAGAAGGAAAGAAAGGAGAGAAACACAGTCCCAAAAGAGGTGGACAGGGCACACAATAGGAAAACAGACTGATTGGGGACAAGACTGCAGCAGATGCGATGGTAAGGATGGGGACAAGGCAGGAAATCAGAGGCTTGAAGATGAGACTGACGTAGCACCAAACTAGCTGCCAGGCCAGGAGAGCACACGGCCAACACAAAGACAAAACAATGTGCTCAAGCAAAAGAAAATCAAAGAAACATTAAACAAAGATAAAACAGACACGACTGTCAGGGCAGGACCCTAACAATATTATTTCATTTACATTTTGTATAAAACAAAAATATCCCCTTAGAATTCTCCAGGTTGCAGCTATACCCGTGTCTAGCACAGAGACTGGTGAAAATCTTGGCTTTCTTCCTGGACCTTCAAGGACACCGTTTTGATCAGCAATATGGTTAGGGTTATGGGTACTATTTTACACTTACTGCAAATAGCACCTACTTTTTATTTAGTGCAAGGAAATACTTTTTTGCTTTTAACACTTACTGTAAATACTCTGTGTAATAATACATGTAACTCCACTCATTTAATACAATTTTTAATAAGGCAGTGATTTTATACTTGTCATTATCACAAAATTAATCACTGTCACATAGTCTCTGATGAGAACTGTATGCCAGTAACACTTTAGAATACTGTTCCATCGTTAATGAATAACTATATAGGAACAAATGACTAATGCACTATTAACATTCTAGTAACTACTATTAACTATCAAGAAACTCTGATTAACTATTAAGTAGCGCTCGGTTGAAACTGGTAGTTCACTATTAGCTAATCAATAACTAATATTTTTTCATATCTCCTGGATAAATATGAAGAACTACTGTATACAGGTTCATAATTAATGCATAATGTATAATTAATTCTAAAGTGAAGATCATGATGATAATCCACTAGTAATGACTCAAGTATTACCAAATCCTTCTAAAGGAACTACTAATTACTTGGATCAGTATTCTAAAGTGAAAAGCATGATAACTTCCTAATATTGACTGATGTCATTGTAAGCTTTTGAAATATATGTAAGGTTTTGGATAGTAATGACTCATGTGTTACTACATCCTTCTGAAGAAATTATTAATTATTTGGATCAGTATTCTAAAGTGAAGATCACAGTAACCCACTAGTAATGATTTAAGTGTTAGCAAAATTAATCACTAACCAGAACCTTACAAAAACCTCAAAAGTTTACAATGACTTCAGTAATTACTAGGAAGTTATCATGATCTTTACTTTAGAATACTGATCCAAAAACTTAGGAATTCCTTTAGAAGGATATAGTAACACCTGAATAATTACTATACATACTTTACAAAACCCTCAAAAGCTTACACTGATTTCAGTCATTAGGGGAGACTGGGGATGAAAGTAACACGGGGTTAGTTGTAACACTTGTCAGTTTGACGAGTCAGAAAGGAGCTGTGGTGATGTCATCAATATCACTCCATTCACATTTTTAATGTTGCAGGAGAAGTGGCATGTGAATGTGAACAACATTGTAGATTTTATAACCAAAAAACAGATTTTCAGGAAAGAAAGTAATTTTTTCATTAAGATTTATTTTTATTATTTTATTTTTTTGCCTAGCAATCATTGTGTTGTAGATACAATTATTTGACTTACATAAGCTAAAGTAGCTGTTCCTCTAGTTTAATGTGATACTTTTGCATTCATGCTAACTTAAAACCCACATGCTAAAACAGTTAGCTATGTTATGGCTGCTTGAGATGGGGATAGTTCATTAAAAATGTTACAACCAACTCCTTATGATGATTCCAATGAGTCCAGTTATCCAACCACATCCTCTATTGAGGCAAAGTCATGTGAGGGTTTTTGTTGCAAATTAAGGGATTTATGTCAAATGTGTTTCCATCATAGTTTATGTGCATACAGCTGGTAAAATAAGTATTGAACATGTCACCATTTTTCTCAGTAAATATATTTCTAAAGGTGCTGTTGACATGAAATTTTCACCAGATGTCGGTAACAACCCAAGTAATCCATACATACAAAGAAAGCAAAACAAATAAGTTCAGACATTAAGTTATGTGTAATAAAATGGAATGACCCAGGGAAAAAGTATTGAACACATTAAGAAAGGGAGGTGCAAAAAGGCATGGAAAGCCAAGACACCAGCAGAAATCTAGCAGTAATTAGAAAGCAATCCTGCCCCTTGTCAGTGGAAATTTATATTAGCTGGTTCAGTCCCAACTGATGGCCTATAAAAAGGTGTCTCATGACCAACGTGTCACACAAGAAACATTTCATGATGGGTAAAAGGAAAGAGCTCTCTCAAGACCTTCAAAACCTTATTGTTGCAAAACATACTGATGGCACTGGTTACAGAAGGATTTCTATACTTCTGAATGTTCCAGTGAGCACTGTTGGGGCCATAATCTGGAAGTGGAAAGAACATAATTTCACCATAAACCGGCCACGACCAGGTGCTCCTCGCAAGATTTCTGACAGAACAGTAAAAAAAATTATCAGAAGAGTTTTCTAAGAGCCAAGGACCACTTGTGGTGATCTTCAGAAAGACCTGGAATTGGCAGGTACAACTGTTTCAAAGAAAACAATAAGTAACGCACTCAACCGCCGTGGCCTCTATGCACACTCACCACGCAAGGCTCTGTTGCTGAAGAAAAAGCATGTTGAAGCTCGTTTAAAGTTTGCTGCACAACATTTAGACAAGCCTG
>NW_015555741.1:1225416-1234733 GCF_001515605.1 Sinocyclocheilus anshuiensis | reverse complement strand
ATGGATTACTTGGGTTGTTACCGACATCTGGTGAAAATTTAATGTCAACAGCACCTTTAGAAATATATTTATTGAGAAAAATTGTGACGTGTTCAATACTTATTTTACCCGCTGTATCTTCTTTTTAGATAAAAACACTAACCGCCTCAAATGAGCACATACGTTTTTTTGTGCACGTTTACAATTTATGCGCATCTTAACATTTCCATCCAGCATTTTTTTATGTAATATTCCAAAATTAGATGGCAGATGGCAACACAGCTAGTGACTGAATACAGTACACACACACACACAAAAACACACACAGCAATTGTTTTTGTGCTAAATTTAAAGTCCTAAAAGGAATACAAAATAATGTTTGTCATTTTAAATGGTTCACTTTATATAAAACTGATTATTCTTTGTTTTTCAATAAAGTTTTTGCATAATTTGGAAGTTTGGGTCTTATTTCAGCAAATTACTTCACAATGTTACATCTATCCCCAGCCTGTGTTACCACTCACCCCAGTAGTGGGGTAGGCTGTAACAACGGAACTCTTAGTAGATTAACTCACATAATCTGTGATTATGCAGTACACGTCCAAGTGAGTGTTATTTGTAGTAGACAAATGTGGCTACCATATATCAAAAGTTTGAGAGATCTAGCACAAACAACCACTGAGTTACTGATGCTCAAACAAAAAGTGTTGCTTTCATCCCCGGTATCCCCCTACTAGAGAAGTATAATGTTATTCACTTTAGAGTACTGATCCAAATAATTAGTAATTCATTCTGAAGAATTTGGCAATACTTGAGTCATTATTAGTGGGTTACCATGACCTTCACTTTAGAATTAATTATACATTATGTATTATTCATATTAATTATGAACCTGTATAGTAGTTCTTAGGGAGGTATGAGAAATAGTAGTACTGATTAGCTAATAGTGAACTACCACATTCGACTAAGCACAATTACTTAATAAATCATTAATCAGAGTTCCTTGTTAGATACTAGTAGTTACTAGAGAGCTAATATTGCGTTACTCATGTGTTCTTGTGTAGTTATTCATAATGATGGAAGTTGGAACAGTAGGCTATTCTAAAGTGTTACCATGCTTGTATGTTTGAATACTAAACAATAGCATTCTTGACCAACAATTGTATGACCAACAATAATGTATCGTTCATTAACGGAGTTCTGCTTTTAAATCAGCTGTAATGATCAGCCATATAGCTAGTTAATAATGTCGTTCAACTACACAAAATAATGCTCTTTTTAGCAGCATCATATGACCCCTTTAATAGAAACAGAGCACATTTACGCGTCATTGCCGTTGTGGCAAATTACAAAGAATAAGCGATTGTATTCTGGAAATGAAAACAAGATTTAAAAGCCTAATCTTTGGACTAATTTGAAAATGAAACAGTGAACAGTGTAATTAAAAGTATAACCCTTTACAATAAGGTTCAAATTTCAACATTAGTTAACATGAACTAACAATCAAAACTACTGTTCATTCAACATTCACTTTATGATACATGACTAACGTAAAATCAAAAGTTCGTATCCGATGTTATTTAATGGACCTGAGATAACATGAACTAACAATGAAGTTTATTTTTGTAACTAATAATAAACAAACGCTATAGCAGGTGTATTGCTCATTGTTAGTTAATCCATTTACTATCGTTAACTAATATGATCTTATTGCAAAGTGTTACAAATGTAATGTTTACTATGACTGAAAAGGTGATTATTTTCAAGAGAATAAATGCTTACCGAGGTCCATTTTACTTCAGTCGGAGTTTCACACTACATTAAGTCCCACCAGCCGACTCTTTACTTTCAGTTTGACCGTAAACACTAACTTTACAGCAATCGGCACAAGGAAGTGTCGAGAACACTTTAGACATTTAGAAAAGTAACCTAAACCAATCTCTCCTTCACAAGTTAAAATTAAATTAAAATAAGTGGATACATTAAGCACTACTGAACAAGCTATAATCTTAAAATGAAATCCATTGTTTTAACCTGTTCTTCAAGACAAATCTCAGTGATAAAATAGCTTCAGGTACAAATGACATAAAACTATAATGATACCTTAGTAAATAATTAACTTATTGTACAGTTGTACACTTTGGAGTTTGGACATAAGACTACAAAGTCTCATTAAGAAATAAAAAGTGTATTATATACTATGTACATACTATGCGTTAACACTTTATAAAGGTGTGTAATATTGCAACAGCAGAGCTCTGCAGTCCTTCTATACCCTCACAGCCTGCTAGTTCTGGACAGTTGCATAAACATAGCCACGATCTTAAGACTGAATCTTAAGCTATTCTGACCAACTAGTAGCTAGTCAAGGGGAATATACCAATTTATAGACACCTCTTTTTAGGAAGTAGACATGTTATTTAATCTTCATCTAAGTACTTGCATTTTCATACAGCCAATAAACAAGTACAAGATCCATAGTCAGAGTACAACATGGCTATTTTCTTAAAATAATAGTTTATTAAATTTAGTAAAAAGGAAAGAAAAACCTGATGTTGTGTAATTTTCAGGTATTTTTATATATTTAATATAATGCTTCAGGAAAGAGAAAAGTTAATAATAAATGATACATTTACAGAATTAATATCAATTAAATTGATATTTACAAGGCACTCAGATTTATGTTATCTGCTGTTGTTCAGAATGTTCAGAGCTCTTCTGAATGATTGAGATCCCATCCATATCCAGCTCCACTGAATGAACACTGAAGGAGCCAATGCCCTGTCAAACACAACAGCAGGACCAACAACATTCATAAAATACATTTTACTTGAACCATTTGTGTTTTTCTGTTTTTACAAGTGGTTAAATTAAAAGTTAGGTAATTAGTTTTAGGACACTAAACACACAGGCCTTTCAGAAACCAGCTTCTACAGTTTAGAAAGGGTTAAACAACCATTCTTCTTCACATGGTGTCATTCTGCAGTGGTTGAACCAGTTTCTCTGACTCACCTGTATGTTTGTGAGAATCTCTCTCACTGCTTCCTTCTGCTGCGGCTCACGGGCGAGTAAGAACAGGAATCCTCCTCCTCCTGCTCCTGCCAGACTCTGTCCTAAACTCAGCGGCTGAAGTGCGTTCATCATGGATCTCACTGCCGCTGGCTCACAGCCTGGAGCCATCAGCTTCTTCTGCTGCCAGTATGTGTCCATACACTCCCCCAATCTGAGGAGAGATCCTGAGAGAGAGAGAATCAAGTTAATGAGTTAACCAAGAGTTAATGTAAATCTTATATTAATGAGTGTGTGTGTCTGTCACCGTCTCTGCAGGCTTCAGCACACTCCTCTGCATTGGTCACCAGCTGCTCTGCGTTCTGTACGATGGAGGGTAAACGCGCATACCAGCTCCGCACCACATCCTGCACACACACAGTGATCCAGTGAAACACAACACATCGTTCATGAAGTCTTGACCGTCACCATCAGCCGCTCGTACCTGCAGCAGGTTCCGTGCTAAACGCGTCTTTCCAGTGTAAACCAGAAGAAGATGCTGCTGCAGGACAGACAGGAAGTCTCGACTCAGAGAGAGCTGTTCTACTTCCACTCTCAGCGGTAACTGAGCTGCAGATCGGGCCAGTTTCACTCCTCCAAACAGCCCACCAACCTGGTCCTGCCATCCACCACCTAAAACACAGCAACAAAAATACAAAATGCCTTCAAATTCAGCTTATTAAAAAATGTAAACTCCTGTTTGGTTAAGCTCCACAGCCCAGTAAATTACTCTGTATTACTCTAGAAAGGACGCGATGTGTCCCATTATAGGAATAAAAGCATCTCTCATACCGGTGGTGAGTATCTGCTCCAGGTAAAGCACATCATGAATGAGAGAGTTTGTGTCGTAGCTCCGTCCCGTGCATCTGTACACTGCTGCAAGAGCTGCACCTGCCAGGATACTGCTGGTGCCTAGAAACATACACATATATATACACAATTTAATTATGATTATATTATATATTAATTTCAAGATGCAATAACCTATTAAAATAAAAAATATTAGTAAATATTTAATTAATACATTATCTAGATGCCATTATACATTGCAGTTCTGTCTTCTGTTATCAATTGTATGGAAGACGTCTTGTGTGGTAATCCAAAATCCTGTACATTTAAAAAGTGAAGTTACTCAAAAGTGATTTATGCACCGAGACCAGAACCATGTGGCAGTGAAGACCAGCTGTGGATCTCCAGTCCTCCACCCCAGCGCTGTAACAACTGCTCTTTCAGAGAGACAGGAGACGATACACACACCAGCTCACTGCACACACACACGGCTTTTAGCAGGGCACCTACAAGACAAACACACAACTTAAAATATTTAGAGATATTTGTACATTTACGTTTAACATCAAATCATTCTTAAGAACAAAAATGTGTTGTGCACTGTGTTGTTTCAGACTGTCAGATCCCACAGCATATGTCTACACATGCCTCTCACCCGGAGCGTGAGGTTGGCAATAGTCTTCCAGGTCAGTAAGATCCTCACAGAGTGTTTCTGTGGAGATGCTGCAGGCCGGTTTACCGCTGCTACTGACCAACAGCAGATGAGGCTCTGGAACGCGCCGAACTCGAGCTCCAATTGGCCGTTTTCCATCCACCTTAATGGCCACATTGACCACCAGTCCACCATGTTCAAACGCTATAGGAGGAGTGTCACTCCAGCCACCTGATGATGTATTCAAAAACACACTTCCAGCACATGCTTTCAAAGACCCAAGAAAACCTAAATACTTTAGAGTTGAATTTAACTCGAAGAGAAATTTACTGCATTTCAAAGAAATTCAACATAGGAAAAGCATTCTGGAAAATAAAGCTTCAATTTTAGTCAACAAAAGATAATTTATTAAACAGAACGAAATATATTAAGTAAATACATCTGCACTACTGTTGAAACTAAAAGTTTGGGGTCATTAAGATTTTTTAAATTCTCAGCATTTATTTGATAAAAATACAGTGAAAACATACATAAAAACATGATAAAAAATAAATATTGTTAAATATTAAAACAATTTAGCATCATTACGCCAGTTTTCAGTGTCACATGACCCTTCAGAAATCATTCTGTTATGCCGATTTGATGCTCAAGAAACATTTCTTATTATTATCTACGTTGAAAACAATTCTTGGATTCTTTGAGGATTCTTTGGATTATTTGATGAATACAAAGTTCAAAAGAACATTATTTAATTGAAATAGAAATCTTTTGTAACATTCTAAATGTCTTTACTGCCACTTTTGAGAAATTTCGAATTGGAATTCTGCATTCTGTTTAAAAACTGAACTTACTTTTAAAAAAAGCACATTCAGTTCAACTCCAAATGTCACACAGCACTGTAAAACATAAACAAATGATCAACTGAAATGAAGAATGCTGTTCTCACCTGACAGATCCAGTCGAGCAGGACACTCCACTTCCTGCCATTCGCCCATGGGCGGCATTTCTCCTTGACCAATGAACACAAACTCACGCGCTGACATCACTGCCTTCCGCAGCAGTATCTGTCCTGCCCCCTCATAATGCCTGGCGGCTCTCACCAACAAATCTGGTCTTCAGAAAGCAATGACAAATCAAAAATGGTCAGTTTACAACTCTCAAATTTATGCATTTGTTTTAAAGTTCTGACCTGCTGAGCCAGTGCTTTCTTTGATTGGCCAGTTCTTGGACACCTGCAGGTAAGTTTCCCTCTTCTAGGAGCTTAAAAGCAGGAGCCCATGATGGATTCGCTGCTGGCCCGCTGCGTAAACCGCCTTTACCCTCTCCAGCCAGACAGCCAAGGACATCAGCGATACAGGCGAGACAACGAGCCGCTACTCCCAGATCACCACTGCTGCCTGCAGCCACTGAGAAAACAGCCAAACCATCAGTACCCTCTCAAAAGTCAACATATGCCAACCACTGTTCATCTTTTGCTCCTTACCAGAGTCCAGCACCTGCAGTAGCTCCTCCTGCTGGCCGACCAGAGCTGCTGCTCTGAAGAACGGCTGTAGACTGAGATTCATGTGGCCCTGCAGAGTGTCCACGGCTCTCCTTCGGCCCACACTGAAGAACAGCTTCTCTCTCCAGCGCAGCTCTCTCTGCTGGTCCGTCAGGATGAGAATATCCCTGAGTGAGAGTCTCCAGGCTTCCCTCCAGCTGTCCAGACCACCAGCGCCACCCAGGAGCCAACAAACACCCTCTAGTCCAACGGGTCCTGAATGTGGCATGAACACTGGGAACAATCGGGCGTCCAGCAGACAGCATGGCTCAGTCCTCTCAGGTCCCCAAAGGTACTGAGGCCTTTAACACACACATACATATGTTAGACACACTATATGAAACTGTGACGGTTTAAAAAAGTAAATGTGAAGTCAATTAGGCAGCTTAGGCTCTTCCTGTATAACAGGTGGTTTTTGGCTACAATAATCTTAAAAATTGAGAAAACCTTTAGTCAAAAGTCTGAAAATGTGAGTTATGAAAGTAGAAATTTCTTACTGTATTCCAGTCCGACTATAAAAATCACTCCATTTTTGATTAAGGAATGATGAATTGACATCATCAGTGCAGGCCTGGGTGGAGATAAATAATGTATAATCAGTGTTGGGGAAAGTAACTTTTAAAAGTAATGCATTACAATATTGCGTTACTCCTTAAAAAAAAGTAACTAATTGCATTACTTTGTTACTTTTATGGAAAGCAATACGTTATTTTGGGGACAGCTGTCAGTCCATAAATGGGAAAACAAAGTAACTGGCGTTACTTATTTGAAAAAGTAACTCATGTAAAAAGTAATGCATAAGTACTTTAATAGTTACTTGGGAAAAGTAATCTGATTACGTAACTCGCCTTACTTGTAAAGCATTACCCCCAACACTGTGTATAATAAAATACGTAAAATTAGCATACATTTTCTTATTTATATTGTTCTCAAAATTATATAAAAAATTTAATGTAAGTAACAGGCTCTAAACTCACCTCTAAATTGTCATGAGCTCCAAAAGCTGTGAACACTGTTAACTTTAACTCTCCCAGCATCACTCGATGTCCCTGAATGATGATGTCACTGGACAGGGGTAGTCGCTGGATGCAGGATGAAGTCAAATCAAGCCCTGACAGCAGGCACCCAGAATGCACCTGGACTGGACCCTGCAATTGACATTGGCACATTTTGATAACTGTATTATTCAGGCATGTGATCAGCTAAGGACAAAAAAAAGAAGGAAAAACTGTTTTCCCGTTCAATATAATAATAATTCATAATAAACCATCATCATTTTTCAAAATAATATTTTATTATTACTTAAATTATAAAAATTAAACAAATCAATAAAATATATGACTATTTCAACAGTATGACTGGTACTGTACAATAAAAAAAACAGAGATCAATAATAATAATAATTTTGTTTTATACAACAGTAAATGTGGGTCATACTTTTCAGGATGGAAATGAAAAGCTGTATAAATATAGAAAAACCACATACCCAAATATTCACAACAGATTTCATGTCAGTAATGTGATGTTTTATAAAAGCATCATATTCACTGAGAAAAAATTGTGTCAGTTTTGATTTCATATCTTTAAATAGTTAATAGACTAAGATTACGTTAAACCCTCCAGACCTGTAGGTGGCAGTGCTGCACAACAGCTCCTGCTGATACATGAACATCTCCTTCCAGGATGCTATTAATCACCCTGCTGCCTTCTGCCACAGACTTCACATCCTTTAAAGCAGAAATCGTATTGCAAAAAGGTTAAAAATGTTTATTAAAAAATCCCAGAGACGTTCCCAACATTTCCCACCTGAATATGAGAGACAATCATCGTCTCAGTTCCAGTTTCTGTCAGACGAATGACATGTTCTCGGCCTGATTGAGTCAAATAATCATAGCAACCATCTGGAATGTACACTGGAAGCAAACAAAGGCTACGTTCAGAAAAACACACTACTCTATACATACTACTTCTGCAATATACAGTATGCATACTGAGGAAAGTATACAGATTTACAGTATGCATGGAAAACCCATGTAGCCTACATTTAACCACATATTGCAGCATAAAATATATAAAGAATATAAAAGTGCACGTTGCATTTAAAAAGTATAAAAGAGCACATTGCAATTAAACTGTATACATAACAGTATGCAGTTTCACATTTTTTTAAATAGTATGCATTATGCAATATATACTATGCTGTATTCAGTAGGCTAGTATTTAATTCCCAAACAAACTTTTTTTATAATGTAGAGACAAAAAAAGAGTGAAACAGTACACATCGAGATGGAGGGTCCCCTGAGGGTCCTCCACAGCAAAGCGCGGCTGCTCCTCACTACTGCCCCCTGAGGTCCGGAGGGTGAAGAGCAGCCTGTTCTCTCTCCATTGATGAATTCACGCTCTGTCAGGTCAGAGCAAAGGCACAGCAGAATATCCAGAAAAAGAGATATCTGCCAGGGAGAGCAAGAAAAATGAGAGGGAGAGACCAGTCGGAGAAAAGAACTATGTTGTCCGTGTTTTTACCTCAAGCGGTGGAGCTCCCGAATCCATGCCAAGATACGTACAGCCGTCCAATGGTGACGTAACATGAGTCTGTAAGAGTTTCTCTGCCACAGTCCTAGAGAAAAACACCGGGCCGGAAACCTGAGCACAAAGACACTTTTAGGAAGCATCACAAAAACAATTCAAGATGCAAACAAAACATCTAATACATCTTTAAACAAAGTAAATTTACATATAGCAACAAACATTACCAAACAAATTCATACCAGGGGTACTTTCCCATCGGGCAGTGCAGCACAGCTGATCTTCTCCTTTGAGCCCTTATAGATAATGTTACATACTCTGGCCTGTAAAAGCACAAATTAAACATTCCTCAGAAAGTGATACACAAGTGCAATTAAAAAAAAAATTTAAATTTTAGTTTTTTTTAAATCACCCTAATTTTCAATAACGCACCTCTGCATCAGTGAGATAGACGCCATGATTAACAGCAAAACTAACATCACCTGGCAATGCCACAACCCGAACCCCAGAGAACCCGTCCCATGAAATCACTGTAAAGAAAATCAATAAAAGCAACAGTAAAAACATGCACAAACAAGTTTGTGCATTAGATGTGTGATTATATAAATGTTAGCTCACGCTGTCGTGTTGGAATATTCAGGATCACATCAGTGCTGCACACCCAAACGCCTGGCGGAGAACCAGCACAAATCTGAAACAATAGAATGTTTCAGGCATTTTCATAATAATGTCACCTCACTGTATTACATTGTATTTTATTTATATATATATTTATATATATTT
>NW_015555741.1:1200429-1225406 GCF_001515605.1 Sinocyclocheilus anshuiensis | reverse complement strand
CAGTGTAGAAAAATGAAAAGATATAATAAAATATTTACAAAAATGTGAGGGGTGTACTCACTTCTGTGAGATACATACATATATATATATATATATTAGTCAACAGTTGAAGTGGATCAAAAAAGTTCATCAAAGTTGTCCTAAGACAAGAACGCATTTTGGTTTTAGGTTAACTTTGATGAAAGGTTTTGATCCACTTCAAATATTGACTAGTGTATATAGTTAGAGAGAGAGAGCGAGAGGTGCATGAATTCATGTATATTTGTGTGTGCCTAACTGTGCATTTGTTCTGCTCACCTTTGTGGACAGACAGTCTAACAGCAGGTCTAAACAGCAAACGGCTCCTTCTACAGCATCTGATCTCTGTACAGGCATCCAGCAGAAAGCCCTGCTGCAGCCGTCCCATGGGAAATCTCTGCCCTAGAAACACACATACACCTATTAGCACATGTTTGAGAATAATCTTCATCTAAAATGCTTTTTTTATTACAGACCGTGTGTAGGATGAGAATGTGAGCTTCATCCAGAACATCTGCGTTCACCACCTAAACACAAACATGCACATTTAGGGGACTTTAAGTATATTTTAGAGGAAGATCCTTATGAATTGAAGACAGTACAGAGAAAACTCTATTCTGGTAATTTATCATGAACACAACTATTACAGTGCTGAATAAGATTACAAATATGAAATCTACAGGTGCATCTCAATAAATTAGAATGTCGTGGAAAAGTTCATTTATTTCAGTAATTCAACGCAAATTGTGAAACTCGTGTATTAAATAAATTCAATGCACACAGACTGAAGTAGTTTAAGTCTTTGGTTCTTTTAATTGTGATGATTTTGGCTCACATTTAACAAAAACCTACCAATTCACTATCTCAACAAATTAGAATACTTCATAAGACCAATAAAAAAAACATTTTTAGTGAATTGTTGGCCTTCTGGAAAGTATGTTCATTTACTGTACATGTACTCAATACTTGGTAGGGGCTCCTTTTGCTTTAATTACTGCCTCAATTCGGCGTGGCATGGAGGTGATCAGTTTGTGGCACTGCTGAGGTGGTATGGAAGCCCAGGTTTCTTTGACAGTGGCCTTCAGCTCATCTGCATTTTTTGGTCTCTTGTTTCTCATTTTCCTCTTGACAATACCCCATAGATTCTCTATGGGGTTCAGGTCTGGTGAATTTGCTGGCCAGTCAAGCACACCAACACCATGGTCATTTAACCAACTTTTGGTGCTTTTGGCAGTGTGGGCAGGTGCCAAATCCTGCTGGAAAATGAAATCAACATCTTCAAAAAGCTGGTCAGCAGAAGGAAGCATGAAGTGCTCCAAAATTTCTTGGTAAACGGGTGGCTCCTTTTGCTTTAATTACTGCCTCAATTCGGCGTGGCATGGAGGTGATCAGTTTGTGGCACTGCTGAGGTGGTATGGAAGCCCAGGTTTCTTTGACAGTGGCCTTCAGCTCATCTGCATTTTTTGGTCTCTTGTTTCTCATTTTCCTCTTGACAATACCCCATAGATTCTCTCTGGGGTTCAGGTCTGGTGAGTTTGCTGGCCAGTCAAGCACACCAACACCATGGTCATTTAACCAACTTTTGTAGCCAAATTCCTTGACACGTCTTTGTGTGGTGGCTCTTGATGCCTTGATCCCAGCCTCAGTCCATTCCTTGTGAAGTTCACTCAAATTCTTGAATCGATTTTGCTTGACAATCCTCATAAGGCTGCGGTTCTCTCGGTTGGTTGTGCATCTTTTTCTTCCACACTTTTTCCTTCCACTCAACTTTCTGTTAACATGCTTGGATACAGCACTCTGAATAGCCAGCTTCTTTGGCAATGAATGTTTGTGGCTTACCCTCCTTGTGAAGGGTGTCAATGATTGTCTTCTGGACAACTGTCAGATCAGCAGTCTTCCCCATGATTGTGTAGCCTAGTGAACCAAACTGAGAGACCATTTTGAAGGCTCAGGAAACCTTTGCAGGTGTTTTGAGTTGATTAGCTGATTGGCATGTCACCATATTCTAATTTGTTGAGATAGTGAATTGGTGGGTTTTTGTTAAATGTGAGCCAAAATCATCACAGTTAAAAGAACCAAAGACTTAAACTACTTCAGTCTGTGTGCACTGAATTTATTTAATACACGAGTTTCACAATTTGAGTTGAATTACTGAAATAAATGAACTTTTCCATGACATTATAATTTATTGAGATGCACCTGTATATTCATTTAAGGATGTACAGTATACAGAATTGTCCATTTCTATTTTAATATATCCTAAACAGTTATTTATTTCTATGGTGGCGTTATTATTTCTATGATATTAATAACAATTTTAAACAGTACAAATTTCAAGAAGACTGAAGTAATGATGCTGAAAAGGAATAAATTACATTTAACGTAGAAAACAGTTCTTTTAAACTGTAATAATATTTCACTGCATTAATGATTTATTGCATTTTGAATCAAATAAATGCAGTCATGGTGAGAATAAAAAGCTTTTTTATATTTAAAAAACTTAATTATTTTAAACTTTTGATCGGTAGTATAAATCTTTAAGGATCTTTATCCCATATGGGTCCTTTAGGTTCAAGAATTTCCTTTGGCAATCCTGCACACATCCTTTAGGATTCCTCTCCAAACCTCCAACCATCTGCACACACACAGAGCCCTCTATTGTAATGTGAAGCTCACGCTGTATCCGGCTCTGGCGCTCAGGTGTTCTGCAGCCACCAGCAGGGCGTTCAGTGTGGCCCCACCGCTGCCCAGCCGGGCGTGAGGGTCAGGAACGGTCAGCAGCAGGGCATCCTCCGGGAGAACACCACGCTTCTGACGCACCTCCAGCTCTGAAACACACACAAACCTCATGAGATCTACCTACACCTGGTCTGGAGATCTAGACCCTTTTACAACCAAGTACTGTGGTGGTTCCATGGTACGGTGATAGCATCAGATAGTAATACCACGGTACTTTGATGGCATCAGATGATAATACCATATAGTAATTTGGTATAATAATATGGCACCTAAATTCATGTACTTAATTTAAGATACTTTAAAGAATACTTTGGTATTACCATAATATAAAGTCCCAAACAACCCAGAGTAATACTATAGTACTTTTCTTTTTTTTGTAATTATCTATGTATTTTAAACATTATGTTATTGTTTCGTGACGTTCCAAGGCTGCCCAAATGGATTCAATAAAAACTCAAAGAAATGTACATATACCCTCTTTTTAATAAATCAGCACAGGCATACGATGAGAATAAATGATGAACTCACCTCTCTGGAAGGCATAAACACTGTCTCTATGTTGACATGTGAGCACGATAACTGTCCACTTCAGCAATCCTTTATCTGCCATCCTGGCGTGCTTTATTTCTTATTCTGTGACCAACAAACTGGCGCGTGCAAAAAGCAGAAGCGAACAGCGCCCGGATCCGATTTATTCGCCATCTGTCACAGGATTACAACTCAAGTTAAACGTTAACTACCTCATTCGTGCTCTCCGACCCCAAAACAGTGAACGCAACACTTCCGGACTACAAAGCAGCTTCTGGACTACAATCTGACTACAGGCACGGTGCGCTGGGAAATGTAGTTTTAATGTAATCTAGGTTTAATAATATTGACATGAATATGGTTATATGGATAGCAACGAATAAAATCGGTCAACAATGCCTAATAATATGGTTAACTTGGGGTACCTAAAACTAAATAATAATAATAAAAAAAGCAGGGGGTAAAAAGCGATTTTAGGAAGAAAGAGAACTAGAGATTTCTTACCCGAATCATTTTTCTTGGAAATTACAGTTTCAAACAATTGTAAACTAAAATAATAACAGTAATAAGTTTGTCTTTTGATTGCAAAATAAGTTTGGCTCTTGATTATAGCATAAATAAAAAAAATAAAAATACAAATTAACTCAATTTCTTACATGAATCTAAGAAGAAAAAGACGAAAAAAGGCTTACCTGAAATCAAAACTGCTAGTGCTTTGAATCAAATAAGCTCACTTTTCATAGACTTCAGCTTACATATTAATTTTCCTAAAAACAGCCAATATGAATGTAACATGCATTTCATAAATTAAAAAGACAGTTAAAGAACTCCTTTTTTATTTATTGAAAACATTATAAAATATGAACTCAGTTGTTCATTTCTATGTAACATGTTTACATGAACCACTATACGCAGAGGCAGACAGATCATCAAATGGTCCCACAAAGATTTCAGAGAGAGATAATCCTGATCATTCGGACGAGAACATATACTGCGATTTTAACTTTCCCCTCATAGTTAAATCAAAGCGAACCCTAAACACCTTCAGTAACAGCTCAGGCATTGGCGCTGAAGTCAAACTAGTGCTAGAAGTTTACATTCACAGTAAGATTATTATGGCGTTTGATACATCAGATCAGGCCGTTTTTGGACTTGCACATTATCAGAATACAGACGCACTACCACGCCACAACAGCACACAACCCCACTCACTGTGACCAGATACACGAACGGCCCAATACACTTACCGCATAAACTTTGGGATGACTTCCTGATGATTTTATTTTTTTTTTATCTGTGGTTTCCCTGCAGAAATAAACACAGCATCAGCATGATGAATGTTTTGGCCGTTATGGTCTCGTGCACACATTCACGCATGCAAACGAAAAGTAAAGTTCTTCGATTTTGGTCCAGTCATGGCACTGACTCGTGTTTAACAGGTCAGAAGGATTGTCCTTGTGTGAGGTGCTTGTGTAACAGGCACGCTAACTCCCTTTAGCATCCTAAGCATAGCAGAAGGACACAGCAGATTAAATAATTACATTCTTATAGCTTTTTAAATATAGTGTTGTAGCTCAAGCAGGATGTTTCCTGTGTTCCTACCCACTAAATGTAACTTAAAAACAATAGTTTTATTCATAAATGGCTGTATGTGCACTTCCTCTACCGTTAGTTCACTGCATAGTGTTCTGCATCGAAATGTGTTTTCCTGCATAGCACCGATCAATAAACCCAAAACCAGAGGGACAGTGAACCCCGAACCCTAAATGCCTCACCTATGTAACAGCTACAAAGACATATTTTTCCTAAATATACACAACAACCCTCTCCGCAGGGAGAGAAAATGATGGCATCATCTCTCTGGATGCCGCTCGACAGACACCATGAGCGTTGGTATGATCTGAACAGGATTATAAACACAAACGTGTGTCCAGTTGCGATGTGTAGTGCACGGCTGTTTGTGTGTGGAAGGATGGATTCATGGCTTCCTGTGTCGCACCGTGTCCATACTGCCGTTTAGTTTGCTACGGCCTGATGTGGCTAAATTGCTGCCGTCAGCGTGTCCAGGGACTCTGTCCCGCTCTGAAGACCCTTCCTGTCTGCGCCGGCGTGTTTCTTTGTACCGGAGTGTGATGTCACTGTCAACACAGAACACTTGGTCAGTTAACATGTTAGTCAGGACATTTAATCACTTCCTAAATCTTTAATTAATATATACAATACGCTACCAAACTATTATTTTTGCAGCATATAATATTGCACCTGCAGCAGTTTTTTTTAGGATGACTTCCTGATTCTGACAATTAAATAAATACATTTATTTTATATGCATATATACATACATATATGTTGCAGATTATCTACAATGTGTGTATATCAATTTTTACAAATAACAAACTTAAACAAAATTCTCATAATATATACACACACACACACACACATATATATACACACTAGGGGTGTAACGGTACACGTATTCGTACCGAACCGTTTCTGCATACAATTTTTAATTTTTTATTTATTATTATTATTATTTTTAAGTTGAGTGTTGATCATCTATTTAAAAATAAATAGCAATTAAATTTAAGTTTGGGTAAAGTTGTTAGGCCTAATTGTAACCTTTATAATGCAAAAGGGCTCCCAGTTTTAAGCATGAGCTGAGGTAGATTTTTATCACTAAGAAAATTTAAACTATAACTGAATGTATTTAAAGAAAGAGCAACTTGTTCAGTAAACCATTTAAAAAAAAAAAAAAGTTTAGTTTTTCCCCCTGCTGTACCGAAATCATACCGAACCGTGACGTTAAAACCGAGGTACGTAACGAACTGTCATATTTGTGTACCGTTACCCTAATACACATTATTCTTAAAAAAAATTATAAGCAGAATAGTATATACTGGGGCAGTATACATGTAAATACCATTCTGAAAAGAGCCTTGATAGTCATTTTGACTATTTGGATATGATTTATCTTCCAATGAAAGCTTGAAAATTATATTTTGTGCAAGAAATTAATTTATTATTAATAATTAGGGCTGGGATAATAAATCAATGCATTGCAAATCGAGTAATTACTCTGCATCGATTCTGAGATTTTCCGAATGCATCACGATTCTCTCTTGAATCGATTCTGAGCTTAGTTTTGAACAGCTGATGGCACCGTGTGCTTTAGAAACAGCCATACTCTAGCTTGATTCCAGTTTCTTACACACAAAACACTTGAACATAAAATAATAATTCCTACAGTTGAAGCGAATTACAAGGATGTTCATAGTGGGCTGTTTACATTAATCTCACATCATAAAAGCTGAGGTGCAAGTACATAACCACTTACATGACTCAGCCGAACACACAAGGGTTCTTCTCCATGAGCGTTTGAGAGTGCAGTTAAAAACTAGCCTAGAGCACCATCTGCTGTTAAAAACTAAGCTCAGAATCGATTCCAGAGAGAATCGTATTGCATTCCGAAAATCTCAGAATCGGTCCACGAATCACGATGCAGCGATTTATTGTCCCAGCCCTATTAATAAAAATTATTTTATTTTGCTATCGTGCTTATGGAGATGATTTGCAGGTTTATTACCGGATGAAGAACCGCCACAAGGTCCAAATGAGGATGAGGACGATTCCGAGTATCCAGCATTGTGTGATGAAGAAGGGGATTGGCAGCATGATGGTGTTGGGATCGTATTTGACCACGATCAGAAACTCCGTAACAGTGATGGCTGCCACAATCCACGCTTGCTGGCCCAACTTTTTATGGAATTTCCTAGAATCCAAATGAAACATTAGATTTACTTACTACAAACACAGTTAACACACAATAAATGTATGGCAGCACAGAAAAAAACCCAGTTCCTAGTGAGCTGCCTAACTAGGTCATATTTTTAGGCCTCATTAACATGAAAAAAAAAGCCACTCCAAACAACAAAAATCTTGTAAATGACTTCCAAAATAGAAGGAAGAATTGAGGGAAACTGATTTTAAACACAAATTAACTTTCACCCAATAAATGTGCATCAAAAGCATCAAATCATTATCTTAGCAACATGCAAATCAACTTTCCACTGGATTGAGATGTTAACGAAACCGCTGCTTGCGTCAGATTAAAGGAATAGTTCATCCAAAAAGGAAAATTTGCTGAAAGTTTACTCACCCCCCTCAGGTCATCCTAGATGTACTGTAGATGTTGGTTTCTTCATCGGTACAGATTTGGAGAAATTTAGCATTACATCACTTGCTCACCAATGGATCCTCTGCAGTGAATGGGTGCCGTCAGAATGGGAGTCCAAACAGCTAATAAAAACATCACAATAATCTACACGACTCCCATCCATCAATTAACATCTTGTGAAGCAAAAATCTGCATGTTTATAATAAGCTTTTCACTTCACAAGACATTAAATGACGAACTGGAATCGTGTGGATTATTGGTGAGCAAGTGATGTAATGTGATGTAAGAATGAAACAAACAAACACCTCTACATCCTGGATGGCCTGAAGTTGAGTAAAATTTCTTTTTTGGGTGAGCTGTTCCTTTAAGCCAGAATGCTGTCTTAGAAGGTAGCAGCCTACATAGACAACAGATCTAGAGTGAACTTACGGATCATCCATGAAGTCGTAGATCTCTCGCATAGCCACTCCACCCACATTCACAAAGAAGATGAGCCGCAGAAGCACCAGATAATGTTCAGGAGGCATCCACAACACAAACTTCAAATAGAACGTATTCAGCTCCGCCAATAAGAACTGCAAATAAGTGAAAGAAAATGGCATCATTTTTCATTCAAAATCATTGTGCAGTGATTGCATGTACTGATCATGTGACTCACTGTGAAAATAATACCCAACACCGCCAGCCATCTTCGCAGGTTAGAAGCGGGGCGCCACTCAAACTTCACCCAGCTGTACGGGGTAAACTGGAAGGCAATACGTTTGATTTTCCCCCTGAAACACAAAACTGCAGAATGTCATAACAGTTCAGTGTGTTTGACCTGCAGACACGTCTTTTCAGAGGTTTATCGTGTTTTTACTTGTATGTTGGGATGTTCCACAATCCCTGCCACTGATATGGCTTCATGGAGAGCCAACCGAGAGTCTTCATGCCACAGTATATGCCCAACCCATTACACACCAACACATCCATGATCCACTGCAGCAGGAGAGAGTCACTTCATGAGGATTTGTTTTATCTGCATGATTCACAGGGTGTATTTGGTTTGTTTTACTCACATGGTCCCACCAGCACTCAGAGAAGTTGGGCAGCTGGTGTTCGAGACTGTACTCCAGGAACTCAAACATCACACTGATGATCATACACATCCACCAGTCCCTGATCACCAGCGTCTGACACACACAGACATAAAACACATAACTAATAGTTTCTAATTCAGTTTTTTGATGCCATCTGCTGATTTTAGGTGTGTGGTAGCGCGTTCACAGATCAGATTTTGACCAACCTTAATGTACCAGCCGAGAAAATGGGCAGGAACAAATCCATCCATTTTGTCCTGTTGGGAAAATAATAAAATAATAATAAAAATAACCCAAATTTTTTCCTGCTGCAAAATCAAACTCAAGTATTAAATACAACATGAAATTAAAATGTGCTCTATTTCTTTAAATAAATGACCTTGGCCTTACCAATTGATCAGTGCATGTTATTTTAAAGAAAAAAAATGTTCATATTAAATTTTTTTTAAATATTCGGTTTGATTTGGAAATACATCAAATTACAGAATTAAATACTGATTCATGTTGTTTCTACATAGCTGTGCTAGTTTTATGTCTCTAATATCACACTGTATCCTCTTAATAATATTTCAATTTATATCGATATTTCATGTCTATTTATTTATTTAGAAAATAACCATGTAAGAGTAGGATAATGTACAGTCAGACAGTCATCATCATTACAGAGGTTATTGTCATACACAAATGACTGTACATTATCTGTAACAATGTATATGCATAATAAATCTGTGATGAATGATCAGATGGATATTTAAGTGACTAGCCATATGCGCAACCCTCTGTAACGGATGCATCTGTATTACCAGTGTCAATGTCGTTTATTAATATTGATTTTAATACATACCCAGATATTGTGGAAGGGGTCGGCAGGATGTCCAGGGTCATAAATGAGGCAGTTCCCGCCATAACCTCTTTCAGGAAGAGGGATGCCAAGTTTTGGGTCAATGTATTTCATAAACTGCCTGCCATCATGCACTGTCTGAAAGACAAATCAGAAATTTCAATATGACACAATATGGACAAAATATATGTAAAGTTGTGTTTTTGAAGCTGATAACAAACCTGAAACAGGATGAAGATGAGAAAGAGTTCATACACAACAGAAACGCATAGCCAGAAACGCCAGTATGCTGCAAAGACAAACACTTACCCATAAACATTAACTCTCATTTAAACATATAAAAGCACTAAAAATACTGATGCGCTAATATACAAATAACTATAGAATTGTGGGGGGTTTATGTTGGATGATTGAAATGTTTGTTTTCTGTATCACGCCTGAACTATTACAATTCATCTGCTTTTGGGTTATTGGGGTGTGTTGATTATTTAAGATTGTATGGCTACTTTGCCATATCATCAGAAATATTATTTTCATGGCAAACTCAAAATAGTACAAATTATAAATGAATCTCAATAACAATACAATTTCAGTTAAAAAATACAATTAAAGCCAATGTATTATAGAACTATTTTAAAATTACAGAAAATATTTTTCTTTCAGCAACATAAATATAGCAATTATTCAAGCTTTTTCAATGTTTCTGTGAGCCATCAGATACAATAATCAAGCATTTGGTCAATATGTAAAAAAGAAACGCAAACACCATTTTTTTTTTTTTAATTAACATGCTTGAATTAAGGAATTGAGATTAAGACGACCTCACATACTTCACTGGATTGAAATTTAACACCACTCACTGTGACAGTTAAGGTTTCTGCACACTGAGTCCGAATCTTTCATCCGAAATTTTCGCACGTTGAAAAATAAATACGACCTCACGTTGTGTCAATCACGTTTACACACTGCCTCCGAAACTTTCGTCCGTCATAAAAAAATTTGGACCAGGTTCGATTTTCTGCGTTTTCGCATCCGTAGCAAGCATTTTGATAGGAAAGGATGAGAATACGAAAAAAAAAAACGGAAAAACGCATACAAAAATTTCGGACTCAGTGTGCAAGGTCCTTTAGCCCAACTTATAATTTGTGTCTACATTTGTCTGTTATCTCGTGCCATTGAGAGGCTTCAATGACCGGAGGAGGAGACCTTCAATTATCTTTCAGGTTTCTGTGAGAGATGCATTGAAAGCTCTGATCCAGCTCGTCCAGCAAAGCAAGTCAGCCCTCATAACAGCGAGATCAACAGAGAGTGTTTTGGAGGAGTTGTGAGTTACTGTTGCTATGAAAGTATACTCATTGTTTCTTATGTTGAAACGGTCTCAGAAATCTACTTCATACAGTACCTTATCTTCTCATAATTTAAAGAAGTTAAACTACTGTCAATCTACGTCTTTGATTAGTTAGCTATGTTACAAATTAGTAAGTAGCAGCTACTACAAAAGCTATGTTTCTCAGGCACACAAAGATGATTTACAGTGAAAGCATCAAACTCAAACACAAATTTACAATAGGGCTGCGAAATGCACATTGCCATTTTTCCCAATAAAAATTCTAACTGCAATTTTAAATGTAATTTTGGGCTGCACAAAAAAAGTAGTAGTAGTAGTTATTTAATTTTATTTCCATGTCAGCATCTAAGGCTATCTTCATGGCAAAAACGGAGTTGGAATAATAAAAGAGTTACAAACACAAAATAAAAAATACAGCAGATAAAATAACACAAGGTTTTTTAAATTAACATATGATAAAAAAAAAAAAATCTAAAGTCTTTTCTGGTAAAACCTTACTGAACACATCCCTGAGTGACTTAAGAAAAAAAAAATCTTGTTTTTTTTTAGGACTGCAGAACTTGTCCAAAAAGTACGATTATATAGAAATAAAACAAACTTAACATTATTTATATTAGGGTGCTGATTACTACTCAATAGAATTATTAATAATATTGTAAACACTATAAAATTATTGTAAATTATTGTAACATTTCACTGTAAAAAAAAAACATATTTAAGATAAAATTTACTATACAGAACTGTAAAATTACAATTACAATATTTATACCACTATTTATTTATTCTTAAGTGTGCAGCCTTAATTTACGGTAAAAATAACTTCTGAAAACTCCTACATAATCAATTCTAAAAAAGGGATCATCTGCAGTTGAATTATTTACCTTTATACTGCAACACAAAAGAAAACATAAAATGCCATGTACAGACTTCTGGGAACACTACTGAGTGACTCAAATGACTGAGAAGACAAATGAATCAGTCTTCTCAACATGACTTGCAAGGCACCTTTAGAAGACTATATGATGATTGCATCAGCTCACACAATTGTAATGCAATGTGAAAAACAATGATGTATTTGTTTAGTCACGCATCACTGTTAGTTGTTGGAAAGCGTGTTACTGGAAAAGCTGTGTTATTCTTAAAACAGCTGAGTGACTGTCACATTACTGAAACCTGTGGTTAAGTCACTACTTTTAGCTACTCCACCTCAACAGCAGCAGGAGACCTCACAATTACAGCCTCTCAAAGCTGACCTGAAGGTGATGTGAAACCTGGGTTAAGGTTAAATCATCTCTGAATAAAGGTTACTGTTCTGACTTCAGTTAGGGTTAGATCATGTAAAGGTTACTGGTCTGACCTGGGTGAGGACGTGTGAAGGGTCCATCTTTAGCTTGTGTTACTCCAAAACAAAGGAACACCAGAATACTGGCCACAATTCCTCTGAAAAAGACAAAAAATACACAAATTAAAAACAAACACACTGGAGAAAATGTGAGTGGTTCTTTCGGTGTAAAATTCGCTGCCATGGTGTTTCTAGGACATTGCTAGGCAAATGCTAATGAATAGAATAGAAGAATGAATAGAAACAATGGCCGCCCACATTTTTAGTGACCTTGGTTCCAGGAATGTGTGATATAAACTTGCAACTGCTAGTTATAGAGTCAGAATTGCAAGATATAAAGTCGCAATCGCAAATGCAAGTTTCTCACAGTTCTGACTTTTTTCTCACAATTGAGAAAAATAAACTTGCAATTGCGAGTTGTAAAGTCCAATTTTAAGGATAATTGCGAGTAAGACTTTCTCAGAATTGCATGTTTGTGATTTATGATGCAATTCTGAGAAAAAAAAAGTCTGAATTATGAGATGAAAAGGCGCAATTGCATTTTTTATTCAGTGACGGAAATGGACTTCCATAGTTCTATGACTGGTGAAGAGTCGCTGCAGAATCATGGGAAATGTGTTTTTTTTTCACCAGGAAATCAATGATTTTAAGCAATACGCAAAATAATGAGGGCTGATGGCATCAACAAAAACATATTTCATCGATTAACAATCCTGCAGTAGGTCTGTCTTTAAAGGTTTATAAACTATCGTTCAAAATAAATAAAAACTAGGGCTGCACGATAAATCGCATGCGATATTTAATGCGCATCTTGTCAGTAAAGCCGGTTCTGTAATCAGCGGTAAATCTCCATCACCTGCTTTCAGATGGAGCAGTATTTACTACACAGAGCCGTAGTTCACTGACCAAGATGCGCGTTAAATATCGCATGCGATTTATCGTGCAGCCCTAATCAAAACCCGACTTTAGTTATTTAAGTGTGTCAGGTGGTCGTCTCACAAAGATCAATACTTGGGGTTGGTTCAAAACTAGCAAGAACTGCTAATAAATCTACACACTGTATATTTATACTGAAATACTAGCTGCTCTTTCTTCTGATAAAGGTCATGTGCGTTGAAGCACAGCAGGTCAGTCCGTGACCTGGACTTTGTGATCAGCAGCAGATGTCACACACAATCCTGTTAGCCAATAGAAAGCATGCCACTTGCCAAGGCCATCCCAGCTACAGCCATGTGGCATTTCTGTCCACATCGGACCACTTTAACTTTAGCTTCTGCTCAGGAGGAAATGGTGCGTGTCATTCTCTGGCGCTGTGAACTGAATTCTGGTCTCTGCTAAAGGTAAAGGACACACAGACTGCATGCCAGTCATACCTTTTAGTGTTGTACGCCGTGTCATGTGGCGTCTCCTCCAATAGTGTCACATAAACCAGAACACATGTCAGGATGAACAGCACGGTCACAGTATGTGCCCTCCTGCAGAGAAAAAGATGAAACAAGAGTACAGTGCTTGCATTCAAACATTATTGGCAGAAGTCTGGTTTGAGATTTTTTCCACATTCAAAACCTGCTGAGCTGGTATACAGGTTGATCATAAACACAACCACACCTCCACACACACACACACACACACACACACACACACACACACACGGGGAAGAGAGAAGAGATCAGTACAGCAGTTTATTACAGCAAATCCAGTTCTTGGAATTGATTTTCAAGAGGCAATTTGACCTTTAAGAGGTCAAGTTTTTATTCTCAACATTTATGGCTGTTACCTATAAAAGCAAACAGAAAATGAAGGTAGCCTTAAATAATAACTTTTCAAAGCCTTTTAATTGAGAAAAGCATAGCATTTAAAGGGGTACTTCACCCAAAAAAGTCAAGTCAAGACAACACTACTGTTTTGAACAAAAATAAATAAATAAAATAACAAAACAACTAAATAAATAAATAACTAAATATATATGATATATATAGTATTTTGGGAAAATCATCACTTTAGGCCTTACAATTTACAATACAACAAAGAAAAACAATTAGTACTATTGGATTTCTATTTCTATTATTATCATCATCATCATCATCATCATAAATATTAACAACGATCATTTGATTTATAGTAATCTGATTACATTAATTACTGCATTAAAAATCAAGATTAAAAACAAAAACAACTTCTGAATATTGGCTGAAAACTAAAACAAACAATTTATGCAGACAATTAGCATAAATGTTATTGGATTATTATTATGAATATTATCAACACAATAATTATTAAGATTATTATTAATATTATAATTATTGAGATTAACAAAAACATTATTATTAATATTATTATTTTAGTAATTTGGGATTCTTTGTGATATTATGAAATATATCAAATGTCACTCTTCGTTTAACGTTTATAAATCTATACACCGATCTGTCGTGTTTTTCTTCTTTACAGTTCGGTTTAAGAGACTAGGAGAGAAAGAGTCTCTTCCACAGCATCTGTCCGTCTTAAAGTCTTTAATTGATCGAGTGTCATTCTGCTGAGGTTGCAGAAGAGAAAAGCCGAGCAAAGCTGAACAGCCTCTGGACATCACACACACACACACACACACACACACAACATCATATCCCTACCTACACACATTCACCACAGAAAGGCAATGAAATCAAAGAACACACAATCAGTTAATAAACATAAACATCACCATAACATGAGTGGGGTGAACTCACCAGAAGAACGTGTTGGTTCCATCATCGAACACTTCACACTCAGAGCGGCCAGTTAACTGGATATCATCTGTGCCTGACCTCTTCCACTCACCTTTAGCCATCACGGCAGAGCTTAAACTAAACCTGAACTAAACTAAACCTAACCCACCTGTGATTTCCCTGACAACTGTCTAAAGCCAACACACATGAACCAAACTTACCCTCACACAACACACATATGACTTCCAACCTAAACTTAACAGACACCTGTGACAACTAAACCTAGTTGACACCTGAACTATCTGTAACCCAGCTGACCTGTCATGTCAAACTGAACCTAACCAATAGACCTGTGCTGAACTGATTCAACTGACCTGCAACTAAACTGACCACTAACCCACCATACCCTTGCTGTGATTTACAACCAAACTAATCCTGACTAACTCGCCTGAAATTAAAACTCAATCCTAACCAACCCAAACCCAACTCACTTGCGCTGAGATTTAAGCCTGAACTAACTAAACCAGAATAAATCGCTACAACCCAATAACTAACCCAAACCAACAAAGACTCACCTGAACTAGCTAAACCAGCGCAGCTGTGCGGAGACTTAAACCTGGAATAAAACATAAAACTACTCAAATCACAGTAAGCCACGAGCTCGTGCGCGTCCCATCACTAGCCGGTAACGGAGCGCGAGCGCATTAACCGCGAGGTTTTGAGAACCGGCAGGAAAATGACCTCTTCAAGCTTCATATATGAACGCAACGCGAACGCACCATCCTCTGAAAGCCAATAAAACGATTTTACCGAGTGCAGCAGGCGCACGCGCACCTCTCATGCGCTTCAGAAAAATATAACCATCGTAAGGTCGCGGGGCATGGCGTCATGTCCGCTCATCCCTCAAGGCGGCGTCACAAATGTGTGTGTTTGGTCATCAAAGCATGCGCACAACATGCCGCTCTGTTCTGCATCCACAATCAGTGATGAACACATCACTATGTATTTATTGTTTATTGTTTATGTATATGCATTTAATAAATGTGTAACGTACGAATAGTTGTAAGTATATTATACGAGTCTATACTTTATACATCTATTATATTATGCACACGGGTTTATTAAACATGAGCGCACTAACAATCTTTCAAATAAAGACTAACCGGTTTAAACACAGGATGACAGGTTATTAGGTGTGGTGGAAAGCTTTATATAATCATAAGAAATGTCCATCACATGATCACAGGAGACCATGAAAGTACATTAAACCAGGAACTTTAAAACTAATAGACGACAACACTGTGATAACATCCATACATTATGTAAGCAGTCTGTTTATGCACAACACATTATCTCCTGCTTTGGCGTAGTAATGGTGTTTCTGTTTACAACTCTAAAAGCTTTTACAGGAAGCAGATTCAGCGCAAATACAGCACTCAGTCAGTCTCAACATGTCAGTGGTTCTCAGCAGAGCTCAGTTCACTTATTTATAATTGTAAGGGTTAAACTGTACTATTACTAAGCCTTAACTCTGTGTCTCTCTCATAATAAACCTTGTTATATGTGCTTGTTGCAGAGCTAGATTTGTGTGTATTTGTTAGACTCCAATTCAGACTCATTTGTCCACTAATACATGCAGATTACAGAATATAAATATGATGAGTGAAGCCAGCAATTAACAAGGCCATAAACTTCTTATCTGATCTTATTTAGATTTGCCTCAAAGTTTATTTAACGTAATACTACACTGTGATTAAAAGGGGGCGCTGTTGCACTATTCACAGACACAAAGCTCAACTATAACGATTCATTTCTCTTTTTTTTTCTCTCTCTCCCTCAACTACAGACTCTTGACTCAGGGGTTGATTTTTATTGCTACAAGATTTCAACCCTTGTCTTTTTGTTATGCGAAGGTCAAATTAACACTGAACTGGAAAGTTTATGCTTTCATGATTTTATTATAAGTTTCTAACTTCATATTACGGTAATATCAATTAATATAATAAAGCACTGATTTAGATTTGCTACTTTTAAATACTTCAATCTTCAATCAGATTCTATTGTTTTTTTTTCCTTGTCCCAGACCCATATTTTAATATTAAAATATAAAAATACATAGTAAAAATATAAATTATTATATGTCTTAAAAAGTGTGAAATAAACACGTTGTAAATTTTTTTTTTGTTATTATATGAACATAATAATAAAATAATTGATAGTGTAGTTACTTGTTTACAAAGGACGAAACAGTGTCAGTGAAGAACGTGTTAAAATTAAATAAGAGACAATTTGATGAGAAATCGAAATAAATGTCACTTGAATAGAATGTTTTTATTGTGTATTATTCCAATCAAACCGTCAAATTATTTTTTTGTATATGACAGGCTACACACATATAGGCCTACCTACAACATATTCTTTAGAAAATAAGTTTTAAGCATCTAACTGAACACTTTTTGATGGCTATCGTTTTGATGTATTGGATTATAATTAGTTTTTAATTAGACGGTTATCTTTAGTTTAGCGTATTTTACTCCGGGTGGTGCAATGTGAGCGGCGGGGGAAAAAGCGCTAAAATTATACATTTAAACGAAGAGCGAAAGGCAACGATGCACAACCAATCACAACAGAATATATGCGGGTCTAACCAATCACAGAGGAGTAGAGGCGGGTCTAACAACAGAACCAAAAGGACGGGGGATGTTGACCAATAGGAGTAGAGCGTGTAGTTTTACACCGCTGAGGCGCAGGACTTTAAATCTGTCGAGATTAAATCACGGCCAGATCTGGAGCTTTACGATTTATAACGACGTGTGTTGTAATTCACACTGACTTTTTTGCCCTTTTTTAAAATTATTTAGCCCATTTTATTCTGGATTTGTCCGCTATCGACGATGTCTGCCGTCCTGCTTTCCACCATCGCCAGGGAAAGACTGGCTCCACCGAAAACTGTTCCTCAGAGGAGCGCAGAGATGCTTCCTCTACTGAAGAGCACGGGAACATGCAGAAATCTATTCGGCCCGGTGGATCACGACGAGCTGAGGCAAGAATTATCCTCCAAACTTCGCGAAATATCTGAACGAGATCAGCTGAGGTGGAACTTTAACTTCAGCGAAGGACAGCCGCTGGATGGGGATTTAAAATGGGAGGAAAGTCGAGCTGAGGACTGTCCGCGGTTCTACAGAGAAACGACTGCCGTATCAAAGAGGCCTTTTGTGGACTTGCCCACGACAGAAAGAATCCCCCAAGTTGCCCCAAAATGTGTGGGTCGTTCAATGAAGATTTTGAACCAAAGGAACCATATAAACAAGTGTAACCGAAGAAAATTATCTCGCAAAACAGTCGCTCGCGTCCAGACCAAGAGACTCGTAGACATGCGCATTACAGGTAACGCTAACTCAACAATACGCGCCCAATAATACTGCTATAAAATAAATACTAGTCATATAGCCTATAACAGAACAATGACAACACAGTGTTCGTGTTTTAATGTCGTGAATTTGTTTTCTTGTAGATTTTTATGGGAAGAGGAAGAAAACGGACAGTGTTCATAAGGAAAGCGGAAACTTGGAATAAAAACGCGTCTTCTGAAGAAAAAAAGCGCACCAATGCGTGCGTCACAGAGTGGTGGCGGGAAAAGGCCGGAAGTAATGACGTCTCAGAGTCTGACTCAAGTTATTGCGTGATAATGTGATTCTGGAATCGTATTTATTCACTGCTGTATGTGCCATTTAAACATGTAGAAGCAGCCCTGGTTGCTCTTTACAGTTTACAACTGATAAGTAACTTTAAATTAAAGTCAGGACAAGTAAGCCTATTTATTGTTGTTTTATTTATATATATATATATATATATATATATCAGCATGTATATATTTTGTAATGACCTAAGTTATTTATTTATTGTTTTTTCACTTTTACATTTACATTTCATGTGTATTTTGTGGTTGAAAATTTAGCTTTATTTTCTTGAGCAAAATCACAATCCTGAGCCATATTTGTCATTGTTGTAAAGATGTTCCTTTAATAAATGTGTACATATAAACTTAAGTTGTGTCTCGTCTAATCTGTGTTTTTTTCTATAGATATAATAGATATAATATTATCTATATTTTAAGATATAATAGTTAAAAATAAGTCTATTGTTCTTAATACCTTTACAAGCATACACTGTTGACTGGGGTCTTGTGACACAGAAAATCACAACTATTACCAAACATCTTGTAGATTTACAGTAACACACATCCAGCATAACAGTATTATTTGGGTCATTCTTGTTAAGTAATACCATTTGAGCTTTGTAGTTAAAAATGAATGCTGTTTTCTGGGTAAGTTCAGGAACAGAAACTCTTGATAACACAATGGTATGGAAATTATGTAAAAGCACACTGAAAAAAAATGGTGTAGAAATCATTTGTACTCAGAAATTGCTAGGAAATGTCACAATTATAAAGAAATGGCAAGAAACACATTAATTAAATATTTAATAAGACCGACAGCATTTTCTTGTAAAAACACAAAAATCGTTTTATTTACAAAAAAAAGTAGTTCAAAATTAAAGTTGTTCATTACTTAAGGGTCTCAACTTTTTGTTTTGTTAAAGTTTTAGTACTTTTGTTGTGTTCTTGTCATTTTTAGTAGTTTTTTATGTCTATAGTTTTTTATATAGCTTTATTTGTAGTTACTTTAGTAGCAACAAGTTAAACTAAATTAAAATGAGAAATGTTGCCTTGGCAACTCGATTTTTTTACAGCTTTTATTTTATTTTATTTCAAACAATTTTTCCCAATAGTTTCAATTTTACTTTTACATAACCTATAGGCTAACTATAATAACCCTGATAATATAGGCTATACATAATAGGATGGAATATGTGAGGCAAATATTTTTGAGTTTTTCTCACCAAAATTATGTCACTTTTTCAAGGACAGTGTCACTGGCCTTTGTTTTGTGTTTGTGTTTGTGTGTGTGTGTGTGTGTGTGTGTGTGTGTGTAAGGACTAAAAGAATGGAAAGAGAAATCGAGGACACAGATTATCAACTAAAACAATGTTTACAAGAAAACATGTTTGAAAACATTTCGATTATGCTATAAAAATACATTTAAATACATTTTAAAAATCGTGGAATAATTGTTAATATTTTGACTATCTTTCACGTTAGAACTTAGCATCAAAATGGCAACATTATTTTAAACCAAGGTAATAACACAAACCTCACGATTTGAGGTATCATACTGTCCGCAGCCCAGACATCGTCAGCCTAATACTAGGATTAGTGGTTTGTTTAAATTGCCTTTGCAAGCACAACTGAAAGAAAGAAAATGGCGTCGGGGGAGGGGAGGGGACTGAATGTTTTCAAGACCACATAGGCAGAACAAAAGCGGCTCGAAAACGAGCGGGAGAGATGAAAAGAAAGGATGAGAGCGTGCCATCTCGCTTTGACCTGCAAATTAGGCCGAATTAAAGCTCTGTGACCCGCACGCTCCTCCCACATCTCCCGCGAAAACACCTGCTGGAGCGCGTGCTGCATACTTAAACACAGAGACTCGCCGGTGATCTGCTTAATATTCATGCGTTTAACAATAACATCTGTATGACAGAGAGCCCATCTTCACTCTCAGACAGCAAACAGCTGAGCTCAAAATGTCCCCATTGTAGCTTTACACTGTTAGGGCCTATTATTTGTACAAATCTCGTTTTTTTCTCTCAGAGTTCCTAATCCCAGACCAGTTTCTGATTGCATTCGCTTGACTTCAAATTCAAAATATCAAAGCTCACCTAAAAATACAAAGGACTTAGGGTACCTGTACAAACAAGATAAAAGAAACGCCAGATAAAAGAACCAGCATATATGAGTTGAATGGAACAGGAAGGACCATCTGACTCCAATTACTTTTAACTGATGTGGTTTTCTATAGGATATACCTAATGGTCTGAGACTAAAAGTCCACATCAATCATGCACAATTGTAAATATTGGTGGGAGAAATGCACATCAAACATCATTTAAACAGCACTGTATTTGAACAAAATTAAATACAAATACCCTGAATGAATGACAAGATTGCATGTTATAGGGTTGCAATTGTAACCTAAATTAATCTAGCTACTTTGGGACAAAAAAGTGGTTTGTAGTTGTTGATACTTAGTATATGAAACCATGATTCACACTCTTTTTAGTATATATTTTAGTTTTTAGATTCAATCTTCTTTTTAGTGTTTATTTTACATTATTCACCAAACAGAAGTAGCTGTTATTACTTGCCCTAAACTGAAGAAATATATTGCTTTTATCATGTTTTCTTAGAATACATAGTTAAAAGAGCTTGACGAATACAGTCAGTACTACAATATTTGTAAAAATTAAAATGAAATTATTTACTTATTTTCCTACCATGCTGTAGAAAGAGTATTTCCTGGGTGTTAACATTTCAAGAGTTGTAACATTCATAACAAAATGATGCATAAACAGGGTTGCATATTAACCCATATTATTTGTGTGTGTGTGTGTGGGTGGGGGGTAATTAAATGTAGTTAATAATTAGACATACATTTTTACTGCAATTAACTGAATAATAATTCTATATTCTCAACATTTTGACTCAAATATTAAAATTTGCCATCCAAAAAATTTGTTTCTATAGATTTGAAGAAATTCAGCATATAACTTGCTCACCAGTAGATTCTCAGCAGTGAATGGGTGCCGTCAAAATGAGAGTCCAAACAGTTGATAAAAACATCAAAATAATCCACACCACTCCAGTCCATCAAGTAAAAAAATTTTTTTTAACTTCTAGCCAAAATAGCCTATGAAAAAATGTCTGAAAATACAAATACCCTGAATGAATGACAAGATTGCATGTTATAGGGTTGCAATTGTAACCTAAATTAATCTAGCTACTTTGGGACAAAAAAGTGGTTTGTAGTTGTTGATACTTAGTATATGAAACCATGATTCACACTCTTTTTAGTATATATTTTAGTTTTTAGATTCAATCTTCTTTTTAGTGTTTATTTTACATTATTCACCAAACAGAAGTAGCTGTTATTACTTGCCCTAAACTGAAGAAATATATTGCTTTTATCATGTTTTCTTAGAATACATAGTTAAAAGAGCTTGACGAATACAGTCAGTACTACAATATTTGTAAAAATTAAAATGAAATTATTTACTTATTTTCCTACCATGCTGTAGAAAGAGTATTTCCTGGGTGTTAACATTTCAAGAGTTGTAACATTCATAACAAAATGATGCATAAACAGGGTTGCATATTAACCCATATTATTTGTGTGTGTGTGTGTGGGTGGGGGGTAATTAAATGTAGTTAATAATTAGACATACATTTTTACTGCAATTAACTGAATAATAATTCTATATTCTCAACATTTTGACTCAAATATTAAAATTTGCCATCCAAAAAATTTGTTTCTATAGATTTGAAGAAATTCAGCATATAACTTGCTCACCAGTAGATTCTCAGCAGTGAATGGGTGCCGTCAAAATGAGAGTCCAAACAGTTGATAAAAACATCAAAATAATCCACACCACTCCAGTCCATCAAGTCCATTTTTTTTAACTTCTAGCCAAAATAGCCTATGAAAAAATGTCTGAATGGTGGATTTATTTCTTGCAAACAGCTTTTTGCTCTCATTCTGACGGCACCCGTTCACTACGGAGGATCCATTGGTGAGCAAGTGGAATGCTATTAATTTTCATCTTTTCAAATGAAGAAACAAATCAACATTTTAAGAAGGAATACAGATTCTAGGTCAATTTTTTATGCTACATAATAGTTTATCTAATCAGCCTCACAAACAAAAACATGAGAATTGTGCATTAAAATATGCAAAAAAAACAAAAAAACATCATAAATCACCAAAATATACTGTACTTGTGAAAAGTGC
Organism: Sinocyclocheilus anshuiensis; assembly: GCF_001515605.1. NCBI lineage: Eukaryota > Metazoa > Chordata > Actinopteri > Cypriniformes > Cyprinidae > Sinocyclocheilus > Sinocyclocheilus anshuiensis. The sequence continues at coordinate 1,202,731 of NW_015555741.1, read as the reverse complement.
TTGTGTGTGCCATACCTAGATCTGTGAACATAGTGAAGTTACAGGGCAGATGTCGTCCCTCATGAGTGCTGGGGTCTCCAGTCTTTCTCACCCACTCCACAGCTGCGTCTCCATGGACACCAGCTGGCCAACCACATCCAGCAGGGGGAGGGGTCAGTCGAGGCATAGATCACCAGCTGACACACTCACTCAAGCACATCAAATCCAGCCGATCTGTGATGTCAGAATGTTGTCACGTGATCAAGCAGCAGTCATGAATTAGTAACTCACCAGCTGACAGAATGACTCTTGCTTGGGAAAACTCCTGTCTGTGTAATTAATGAGTGCTTCTTGACATGTTTATTTTAGTATATGCTAATGTAGCTTTATTTAACATTTTGAATTAGATTTGATTATTATATTTTCTCTTCTCATTTTAAAGTTTTAATAGTTTTGTTGTTTTTATCATTTTTGTTAATCTTAGTTTTTTTATATATATATATGTGGTGTTTATTAATTTTTATTCATTAGTTTTAGTGTATTTTAGTACTTCCAAGTTAAATTAAACAAAAATAAGAAATGTTTAAGTTTCATTTCATTTCAGTTAAAAAATAACTAGTTAACTAAAGTTAACTACAATAACCCTGGTTCTTGGGTGGTCTGTATGGTTGAATAAAAGTGAACAGAAGAACTAAAAGTTGTACAAACAACATTATGCAGGCTACAGAAAGGTTTTATTTGTTCCTGTGTTATGTTGGCAAACTGTAGGCTAAAAAAGTCAAACTTATTCAGGCTTAATTAGATAATATATTATATTCCAGTTGTTTATTTAAGATGTTTTTACGCACGTTATTTCATAAAAAATTTAGATTTTGAAATAAGTTTTCACAAAAACTCCAACTTTTTTGGAGACTAAAGAGCTCTGAGCTTTTTATTCGCACATTTGGTTGACCAATATATATGTAACTTAGGTGTAACGTATATTTATATTGTGCTTACATATTTATTTGTCATTATCTTTATAATTGGATGTAAGTGACTTGGATGTAAAATGCATATTTTATTAGTATGTATGTGAATGAACAAAATATTCAGTACCATGTTATTATTACCTGATACGTTTTGTTTTATATTTAGTAGGCAACCAACTTTAAGTAGCAGAGAGCTGCTGTAGTATGAGTTAAGTCCTTGATCTTTACTAACTGATAACAAATATACCAAGTCCGATGTCCTACCTGTTATTAAAACTGGGTGGGAGCTGAAAGCCACCCAGAAACTACCGAGCATCATTATAGAGCCCCAAACCATGCGGAAGGGCAAGATTATCCCTCAGTTCTCTCAGATCGGTTGCATATAGACGTCTGCTGCAGGGGTAATTTCAGTTTGTGGGTGTTTATGTGTGTGATCCTCCCTAATGTGGTTGTGCTCAAACCACGGCAGCTAAAAACCCTTCTGCTTCCTCCTGAAAGCAGAAGAATCCTACTGAAACGCTAATGAAGAAAAAGCAGACAGCAGAAAACAGAAGCTGTAATCACTCAATCCAAGAAAATCTGAGAAAAATACACGAGCTTCCCACAAGAGGTTATCACTGCTGTCCGCCATGCAGCAAAGCAACTAACCCGGGGCTGCTGCAGGGGACTGTCCCTGTAATAAGTGCACTGTAAATAGCCTCAGATATAAGTGTCTAAATGAATGCTTATGTACTGAGAAATGACTACTCACCAGCAGCAAATCATTCGTTTTTGGATTTGGACATATTAGCATGCATGTTGCGTTACAATACAGCTAGAAACACTCAAGTTGTAGAGTTCCAGATGCCAAAATTAGACTTTTGGTGGAGACAACAAAGCCGAGATTCCTGCAGAAGATCTGAATATCTCACTCTTAGTTTACATTTTTGTACAGTTTTTAACCAGTGATCCTCTCTTTCTCTCCCTGGAAAAAATGCCAACTAGTCGAAGTCTAAACATATTTTAATTGAGTCACAAAGTAATTATTCAGTGTCTTTTTATCAAAAGAACATGTTGAAGGCCATGTGAACCAAAAGAGCAACTTAGTATCAGTGCAGGTGCAAGGTCAGCTGAAGTGAGACAGTAAATCACAGAGGCCTAAAATCAGGGTTTCATCCAGGCAATTCTATGAACATATCTTTAACGTCTGATAAAAATATACTATACTATAATGTTAACGCTGTGCAATATGAACAAACATGCTCACATCATATTGTGTACTCCCCAAAAAAAACCAAAAATAAAACATAAGTCTTACACATACATATATATATATATATATATATATATACAGTATATATATATATATATAT
>NW_015555741.1:1198993-1199970 GCF_001515605.1 Sinocyclocheilus anshuiensis | reverse complement strand
GTTTGCATATATAAACCTATTTTGCATGACTTTCTTAAGATACATTAGCATCTCTCTCTCTATATATATATGCAGCATTACCAATACTATTATGTATACATATTAAATATGAAATATATTTTATTTTTTAATTTTATTATTTTATTTATTGCTTTTATACTGAGATTTTCTGCAACCAATTCACTAAATTGTCATAAATGTAATATTTTTATGTTCTTTTAAATTTGGCATTATACCCAGACATGTTCTTGACATGTTTCATGAACCTCAACACACCAATTAATTAATTAAAAGAATTATAGCACGACAACGCAATATTTTACAGATCTAATCTTAAATGTGCATCTGAACATCAAAGACCTCTGAGATTTAATTGAGAGTTCAAATGAAGAATCAGCAAGAATCCACACGGATGAGAAATAGACACCGTCTCACAGGCATGAAGGTCTACATGAGGGTGTGTGTGTGTGTGCGTGTGTGTATGCTGACTGCTCTTTAATCGAGTCCCTCCACATCTGTGTCCACTCCGACTGAAATAGAAGGGGAGTGAAGGTTGGCAAACAGCTCTGTGATTTAAATGATAAAAATACCAGTAGAGCTGGGAGGGTCCACGGCTGTAAGCACAGCTGAACATTACAGAGACACATGAGAACTAAACCACAGCATCCCTCCAGTCTCTCTAGCAGCAGCTCTCAGAAAGCCTCACAGTACAGAAGTCATGTTAACTTGTTCCTCATAACCCAATTAACTTCCCTGCTGAAAAGAAAAAAACAGCTTAAACCAGCTTTACATGATTTAGGTTGGTCTAGCTGGTCTCCTACCCAGGTCAAGCTAGTTTAAGATTGTGTTGCAGCTGAAAAGTGGCCAAAACTAGCAAAAAGTTGAGCCTGACTAGACTGGAAGACCAGCAAAATGATTTCTCAGCAGGGAAAAGAAGGTTAAAGTCTTTAAAATATATATATATATATATATATATA
>NW_015555741.1:1192892-1197692 GCF_001515605.1 Sinocyclocheilus anshuiensis | reverse complement strand
ATATATATATATATATATATATATATATGGTTATCTTTCTACTTAAATTACACAGATTTTGCATTGTTTATGGTTCTAACGTGACCCACCTTATAGTTTTACTTCTAAACAAGTTATTTACATGCACAATATACATGGGAATCATTAAAAAGAACCGGATCAAAATAATCACTTGTTCGTGAATCAAATCTTACTTCGCGGGCGTAATCCAGTCATTTCAATAGGAATGCGCGCGTTCCTCGAAAGGTCATCGTGCAAATTTCGCTCGTTCCAGTTTTACACGCGATTTCGTTGCTCTGATTAACAGAACTCTGCTTGGTTTGAAAGTGACTTCTGTGCGAGCTATGCTTTATACATCCCTAAACTATTAATAATGGACTTTTTGCCCGCGAAATTTCGCGGCAGCATCGCTAACATGACCGCTGTAATGATTTATCCCACTGGTGACAGAAATCTGTTCAAAGAGACTAATATTGAGGAAATTAAATATTTTATTAAATACAGTTGAGCCAATTTACTTCATAAAATAGAATTGTAGGGTAGATACGAGTTAATATACACTACATTGACATTAATTATGAAAAAAGAAATAAACAAAACAAATCTAAATAATAATAAATTCATCACAGAGCCAAAGAAAATAACATGTTGATGAAGTGAAGAGAGAGTGAACAGTCCAGAAGGTTTGCAGGAGTTGTTGGTGGTGGGATTGTTCGAGTGGCTCTGTCTACCTGCTGAAGAGCTTCATGAAGCTCTGGAATCCGTCTTCACCGAAGAAATCAAACGTTCCTTCTGAGCTTCCCAGATGAACCACGAGCAAGACCAGCAGACCCAACACCAGCAGAGGAATCAAGAGATTCCAGCCCGATGCCAGAATGTTGTACCACTTCGCTTTGTCCGAGAATTCCTGTGCTGCACGCATGTCTCCCAAGGTCTTCTGATCTCGAGCCTGAAAACAAACAGATGGAAACAAGTCTCAGACAGTTGTCTTTTAACACATGAACTCCTCAAAAATCAAGGTTCTTCAATGGTTCCTTGCATTAAAGAACCGTCTTACCTTCTCTACCTTAACTGCACTCTTAAAATGTATTTGCATTGATGGCTTCATGAAGAACCTTTAACATTCATGGAATCTTTTAATTTCACATAAGGTTCTTTATAGTGGAAAAAGGCTCTTCACATTATTAAAATGAAAAATATGGTTCTTTTAAGATCTGTTCACTGAAAGGTTCTTTGCTTGGGAAACTAAAAATGGCCTCGCTGCGAAATTCCCCTTTTGGAGCCTTTATTTTAAAGAGCGTGCATCTCATCTCTATAGGGTTCTTGAGTTGCTTTATGGTCCTTTGGAGATCAAAAAGTTCTTGATGTTGTATTTTTGGTTCTTCAGATGGTGTTTCTTGGTTCTTTAAAGCATCAGTAGATAATGTTTTTTCTTATCAACTATAGGTTCTTCTATTGGAGGGTAAAACCAATTTTGGTTCTGATTAGAACCTTGATGGTCCATCATGTGACATTCAGGAATATTTCTGAAGAAGTTTGAAAGCCACAAAAAAGACGAAATGATTCAAAAGACATTTGTGTTTGAGCTCACCTTGATGGAGTAGATCAGACCCATGAATCCCAAGCAGCAGAAGTTGACATAAAGAGTGTTACAGAGCGACCAGATCAGGTAGTCGTTTGGTGGCTTCTTGCCCGCATGACTCATGTTGACCACCGTGGAGCCGCCAGCCTTTCGGCCGGATTTACAATTAGTGAGCGGAGTGCAGTCATTCACGTAGCTGTATGTGGCGTTATCCATCCTCGGAGGTCAGGGGTCGAAACTCCTGGGAGAATCTGAAGAGGAATTACTGAGGAGAAAGATCAGGACACTACTTATACAACACTGCAGAAGGGTGGAGTCAGAGACAGAGCGATGGAGAGAGTGGTCATTCATTATGTGGTTGTTGCTAGAGAGATGAGGGCAGGGTGCTGCTTCTATACATGGACCCATTTCGACGAAATTTCTAGGTTTGTCAAAAAACGCATAATTAAAATTTCAAGTATTTTTAAAGAATTCGAAATAAATACAAATGCATAAAAATTCATTAATATACTTTACATTTCTTACTGGGTTAAAAATGCTACGTTACCAAATTTCTGACTCATATTTTTTAAGGGAATTTTATGAGCTTGTAACCCTTTTCTTTAGAAAGAAAAATACAGAGGGGAGTTTTTAAGAGGATAGAAATGTGGATGGGATGCAAGCCGTACTCGAACCTGCATCCTCATCGGAGCACCAAAGCTCAAATGTTCAGGATGCATGTGTGCTACAGTTGCACATTTAAAAAATCATTCAAGTTATGTTCACTGTGGTCGCCACAGTGTCCCGTTACAAAATATTAGGATCTGAGTTCCTGTGTAAGAAAATGGCGCCCCCTACTGTGTACGCACTTAAGAAAACAATTAAAGGAGAAATTCACTCAAAAAAAATTGTTTTAAAACCTGTAAAGTTTTCTTTCTTTAAACAGAATGCAATATTTTGAGTCTTAAGAAGCCATGCAGTTTGTCTCTTGTGGGAGGAACTACCTAAAATTTATAATTTACTAATTTATCTTAAACTTTGACCTCCATCATAGCTTTCAAATCTCATGCCCACATTTTTTTTTCAAAGTAAGAGATGAAAATGAAATAGAGAGCAACCAGGATTTATAAAATAAATCCACAACTCAGTCATAGAGCTCAAATATTCATATTTATTTTTACAAAATGACAAAAGGTGTTACATTCGTATTATCAGAACTGAATTATATTCAGTTAAAGGCAAAAGAGACGGAAAGAGTTAATTTCTCTTATTTAATATTAAACGGCATCAGTAGCCAAGATATAAAGAAAAAAAAAAATCAAAAGGCTCACACAGTATTAATATTAAACATTTGTGTTCATTCTCAGATTATTTTTGGCTATTCTACATTTCGCACACAATCAAAATGCAGAAATATGCAGAAACAGACTGATTTAGTTTGGATAAACTCAAACTTGCATATATGCATCAAAGGCCTCCATTTGGTTTGACGGCATTAATCATGATTAAGGAATCAGCGCTGCATTTGCTAATACCACTTGTGTTGTGAATTGGCCATATTAGATATGATGTCCGTATTTCTACAGCACACAAGGAATGAATTAAGCATCATGACTTTATATCACACTCTATAAGAGAATGAATGTGTTTATATGTGTGTGCAGAGAGGCGGCACTTTGAAATCACATCTTAGAAGCTGCGGCCACAGCGGACGCTCCACCACGAGTATAAACATGAATAGTGTTCTGGAGAGATAAAGAAGACAGAGAAAATAACGCTTATTTCCACCACAGAATAAAAGAAGGTAATTCGGACTCTTGCAATTATGACTTATTTTCCTCAAACTTCTGCTTGTCTACAGGTCAGGTGTCCAAAAATGCAAGGGAAAAACAGAATTGCAAGATAAACTAAGAATTCAGAGGGAAAAAAGTAATTAACTGTGTGAGAAAAAATTATATTATTATAATTTTTGTAATAATTTAAATTTACATTTATTTTTGGTTTAATGTTGTTGTGTGTGTTTTTTTAATATAGCTTTTTTAAATATATTGAATTATAATATTTTATTTCAGCTTTTTATGTTTTCATTCAGTTATTTTTTTTAATGGTTTTACTCATAGCTATAATATTTAAACTTTAACTATAATGATTAACTATAACAATTTTGATACACACTAAAATAACATACGCTGCAAGAAAAATTTCAAAGCTGTAAATAATAGCTTACGTGAGTGCATTTTCCAAAAAAATCCTATTTTAGTCTTTGGCTATTTATTGTACTTGCCATTTCTTTGTAATTAATTGTACAATTTACTAGCAATTTCTAAGTGAAATTTTTTCACCAAATTTTTTAGGGTGTACAAGAATGTGTGCGAGACTGATGAGAATGTTTTCTACCTTTTTCCCTTCCGTGTTGTATTTATCCAGGAGAGTTTGAATGCGAGTGCCATAATCGGGGTGAACGGCCATCAGGTTTTGCACCTGCAAAAAATAAAAAATAAAAAATAAAAAAATAAAATCACAAAAATCTGAATCAACTGAAATCAAGCGTTTTTATCCAGGAATGTTTACATAATCCTCAATAACTACTAAGGAGAAGTTTGACTAGTCTGCATGACCATGAAACTCATAGCACCAAAAAAACAAAAAAAAGATCATACCGCACGTTTCTGAATAAACAGTTGAGCTCCTTTTATATGGCCGGCCATGTTCTGACACAGACGCTCTCGCTCAGCTTCGTTCAACACCTGAGTGAAGAAAGTGCGCACCTGTGGAACACATCAGAACGGGAAATGTTATAACCTGGTGTGCCTCACACGTCCTGAAAAGTGAAGCTGCGGACTCTTTGATCGCCCCCTGGTGGCTGGCTGCAGTACAGGACATAAACCCCGCCCTCTCCATGTAAACGAATGGGACTTGAGTCAAAATAAAAAAATAAATTACACTTCCAATTAGGCCTGGGCGATAAAACGGTATCGATATTTATCGACGGTACACCTTCATCGATAACGATATTAAAAATGTTCAATATAGCGCACGATATAGGCATGTGCTATGAGTGATGCAGACAGCTCACACAAACACGAACACATGCTGAATTGAGTGCTGTGCCTGCCTGTGATGAGGAGATTGTGAATAAAAAAAAAAAGAATATTAGTCGAATTTAAAATAAACATTTGCATTTGAATGCAAAAATAGAACAATCAAAGGTTAGGAGTGCGTCAGGGAGTGTCCTCAGT
>NW_015555741.1:1189305-1192278 GCF_001515605.1 Sinocyclocheilus anshuiensis | reverse complement strand
ATGATGTAAGTGACGTTGCATTTTAATGTTTTGTTAGTCTAACCCATGAGATGCACTGCTGCTGTTATTTGTTCAAAATATTAGAGAAATATAGTAGCTCAATGCGTAGAAGATCTTGATTAGGTTAAAACCGAAACCAAGCCATTCCCACAGAACGCATATTCAGCACATTTTTAGACGGACAAATATGACTGCTGCACTCACACAAGAGATGCAAAGAAAGTCATGCAAAGTTAAAACAGTTTTAACGTTTAGAAAACGCGACGCGAATTTGTGAAGGTTTATTTCATTTCACTGCGTCTCATATGTTTTTAAATGCAATCTGTGTGATCGGCGATTTGGCTCTTTGTATTAGGCTAAGGAATGCATAAACACATGATGCTGTTTTGTTCATAATTGTTTATGCGGTTTACAAAATTATATTTGATATATATATGTTAATTTAGACGTTATGACATTTTTATAGACCATTATTTGAATTGACAATTAATGCGTTGCATTATTTTGCTCATTGCGCCCTCCTGTGGCCTCGGGAAACAAGCCAAAAGTTTCCTTAAGACTTATTTAATCTGCATATAAAACATAAGGAGATATTTGTTTAAATGTTATTTTGTGTTTGACTGTTAAAAAAAATGTATATATATTTGTTATGTATTTGTTATATGTTGTTTGTCTTAATAAAGTGGGCAAATTAAAAATACAGTGGTTAAATTCAAATTTTTTTTTCTATTGCTCTGTTTTAAAAAAGGTTATAAAAAATTTCAATAATTATCGATACCGAACGATATGAAACATATATCGTTGATATATTTTTTAGCTATATCGCCCAGCCCTACTTCCAATACAATTTTCCGAAAGATGGTTTTGGTCATTTAAGGTAGTTGTTATCACGCTGATATATGGTCAAATGTTCGTTTTTGTGATAAGTTTGATTTTAGCTAGTAATTCGATGCTATAAAAACGGGGCGTGTCGTTATGGTTGATTGGGTCTGCGGGAGTTTGATACCGCGGCTCCACCTCATGACACTACTGCACAGACTCTGGCTCCAAACGAATCTGTGATTATTCGTACAAAGACGCAGACAAATTCGCCAACACACCTGGGTCACATTGTCATCGTCTGCGCTGTTGTATCGGGCCACATCAGGAGACACTTTACACTTGGACTCAACGAAGCGCGGCTGGGTATCAGGAGCGCTGAAGCTGTTGGGGAAGTAGTTAGGCGCTCCCCCTGCAGGACAGGAAAGGAACTGCTGTTGTATTTGCCAAACCAATAATTCAACGACCAATGAATTGCAAGCGTTTGGGTCACATGTCCTGATCAGGCATTCCAGACAGATGTTGCGTTGTTAATCTGAGTCACTTTTAAGAGACTTAGGGCTAGATTTACTAAACAGGGCAAATTAGCTTTAGAGCGCAATTCCATAAAAGCGCAGATGGGACGGGAAAATTCTGCATGTGATTTACTGACAATGCGCGTCTTTAGTAAATCCTACTATTTTAATGCCTAAAGATGGTTTGCGCTGGTGCAAGCTGTTAGTAAATCTGGCCCTAATACTATTTCTTACTCAAAACCAAACCCAATATGTGACATTGCGTCTTGTTCTGCAGTGTTTGTAGTGTGTGTCACTCACCCTGGTTGTCAAACATGCACATGGGTCCGTCTCTCTGGTAGTTTGCCACGCGGGTGCGGTAGGGGCAGTTGACGGACAGCTGGAGGTAATTCGCTCCGAGCCGATGCCTATGTGTGTCTGGATAGGAGAAAAGACGCCCCTGTGGCGACAGAATTGAGTAATTATAGCATTTAGTCATTCTACTCATTCTTGCGATTAGTTATTAGTCACTGACGCTTTAATCCAAAGTGATTTACAGGACACTTATTACAAGTATGCAGAGCTTAAGTGCTTTGCTCAAAGACAAAATAGTGAACAAGCATACTTTTGTGTATCATAAGCCTGTGCAAAGACGAACTTCTGAAATGTGTCGCTAATGCTAATGCTTAATAGGTTTTGTGACACAGTAGTACAAACATACCTGCAACATCTTGTCCGGGCTGGGCTCAATGCCAGGTGGCATGTTACTGGGATCAAATGCCAGCTGCTCGACCTCAGCGAAATAGTTGACAGGGTTTCGGTTCAACACGAGGCGTCCCACAGGAATCAGAGGGAAGTCTTTATGGGGCCACACCTGAGAGACACAGAGCCAGTCATCGGGATGGACACACCTACATACTCATTCTTTATTAGGACTACTTCATCAAAACTATGAAAGAATGCAAATGGAAGTACGGGAATTGTGTAGTGACCAATTCCAGACATTAGTGTAGTGCACTGGTTCTCAACCAGGAGGCCAGGGCCCACATACATACAGTATAATTACATATAATATACATTACATATAATTTATTTTATATTAATGTTCTATTCATCTTAAAATGCTTTTTTTTGTAATTTTGAGTGTTTTTTCCATTGTATTAGTTTTATTTTTGTGTGTACCAGAGGTACATATCAGCCTAAATAGGAGGGCCTTCAAATATTGTTTTGAACAAAGGGTGCCTTTAAGTCAAAGAGGTTAAGAACCACTAGCGTAGTGTCTTGAGGCGCATTCTGGGATGCGGAAACCTTAGTCAAATCAAACGGATTCCACTGCCAGTTCTCCGCCTGCTCAAAGGTCATGACTTGGATGTAGAGAGTCCAGGATGGGAAGTTGCCATTTGAGATGGCATTGTAAAGGTCTCTGATGGAGTAATCTGGGTCGGTGGATGCCAGACGATCGGCCTCTTCAACTGGCAAATTCTTGATGCCCTGATCAGTCTGAAAGACAAGAACGAGCATTAAAGGTGACATATCATGAAAATCTGACTTTTCCAGGTTTTAAGTGCTATAATCAGGTCCCCGCTGCATCTACCAACCAAGGAAACGTGAAAAAGATTAACCCAGTAACTTTGTTTTGGTAAGCCTTTTTCTTCAAGCA
>NW_015555741.1:1188215-1188548 GCF_001515605.1 Sinocyclocheilus anshuiensis | reverse complement strand
CGTATGGGTAATGGAAAATGTAAATTTAAATACAGAAATACATTGCCATTTTGAATATTGCATTGCCATTTTGCATATTGCATTTTAAATTGAATTTCGCTACCTATATGCTTCCATAGTAAGTTTCCACCCACGGCGCCATTATTGTTTTTTCGCAAGCGACAACGGTGTACTAGTTCTAATGCCAAGGGCGAAACTTTGAGCAAAACATGCTAACTGTTCTGTCATTGGCTGCACCGACGAGCACAGAACACTATTTAGAGTCCCAATCTCAGAGGAGACAAGAGAGCAGTGGATTTATTGATTTATTTACTGTATATTGTTGCTGCCACA
>NW_015555741.1:1180843-1187900 GCF_001515605.1 Sinocyclocheilus anshuiensis | reverse complement strand
CAGGCCCGAAAAACAGAGTGTTTCTGCTTCCACTCAAAATAGCCATTTTCAAAATGATATAATAAATGATCTGTGAAGTATTTTGAGCTAAAATTTTTGGGGGACACATTCTGGGGACACCAGAGACTTATATTACATATTGTAAAAAGGGGCATAATATGTCTCCTTTAATACAATTAATTACATTTAATAATTAATTATAATTTTTTTTGTTATTAAAAGATATATTAAAAGTATTTAATTATTATTTTTAAAATATTATTTTTAAAATGTATTGTCATATATTAACTTGATTACCTTTTAAATGACATATTAACTTGATTACCTCTTGATTAAATTGTTTTATGAATTCATTTCATTAGACTACTTTTGATGATAAATGTGTATTAAATCATAAAACACTGAATTCAGAAAAAATAAAATTGAATTTGGGAAAAAATAAAATAGATATAATGAGGCCCTAAATTAAAAGGTGTTGTCTTCATGCAAACAACCAAGTTATGTTTACATTCACTCTCAAGGTCTATTTTTGGCCATATCGCCCTAATTAAACGTCAAATCTGTTCTGATTGGCTGTGATTTTGTCATTTTGAGCTGCAGATTTTGTACACACACAAACAAACAAACAGTAAGTACCTTATAGTGGAACTTGCAGTACACCGACTGTCCCGGAGTGTTGACCAGTTTGAAGGTGTGCGATCCGTATCCGTTCATGTGACGGTAGCCATCAGGTATTCCCCGATCGCTGAACAGAAAAGACACCTGCACATACACATAAATCGCCATGAGCGAGCCATTCTACAGGAACGTGAAAATGCAAAAGTGGGTGTCTTCTGCTGCCGTACCTGGTGCAACGATTCAGGACGCAAACTCCAGAAGTCCCAAACCATATCCGGATCCTTCAGGTGAGTCTGCGGATTCCGCTTCTGAGAGTGGATGAAGGATGGAAACTACAACACAGTTAACACACACATACTGTTAATACTGGGACGAAGCTCTTGATGGACTGTGTGTGGACTGTGTTTCTCACCAGAAGCGCATCCCTGATAAAGAAGATGGGGGTGTTGTTTCCTGTAAGATCCCAGTTGCCCTCATCGGTGTAGAACTTCACTGCAAAACCTCGAGGATCTCGGACGGTGTCTGCTGACCCAGATTCACCGGCTATAAACAAGCGCATACATATTTATCATGGTGCAAAGGTGGTGCTTTATACTTTCTGTAGGTAAGTGAGCAGGAGTATGTTCCTGTCACATTGTTTCTGCATGTGCTCTTTACCCTCTTACAAAACCATCTGGCTTCGTTTCAGAGAACTGAGTGCTGTGACTTCTGTTACGAAAGCATTTCTAATCCCAACAAAACAATCGATCCATACAGAGTCCAGACTCCACTAGAAACGTTATTATTATATCCATACAGAAACGTACCCACAGTGGAAAAGCGAATGGCGATGGGTGTCGTCTTTCCCACATGCTCAAACACTTTGGCTTTGCAATAGCGTGTGATGTCATGGGTCACTTCGAAGTAGCCAAATGCTCCTGCGAAGAGACAGAGAAAAGATTTAGCTTGAAGTTCATACTTTCCTTCTGGTACAAGCTTTAAAGTGTCCCAATATTGTCTATCCAGTCAGAGCAGAGCTCTCATGTGCTTCAAGACACATCAAGTCTGTCCAATCAAATCACAGCACAGTCATGGTTTTAAGCCTTTCAGCAAGATTTTTCTTAAGAAATTAATACTTTTATTCAGCAAGGACGTATTCAACTAATCAAGTGACAGCAAACATTTATAATTACAAAAATCATTCTATTTCAAATAAATGCTGTTCTTTTGAATTTTCTATTCTTCAAAGAACCTAAAAGAGTACCACAATTTCCACAAAAATATTAAGCTGCACAACTGTTTTTAACATCGATAATGTTTCTTGAGCATCAAATCAGCATATTAGAATGATTTCATGTGTGACACTGAAGACTGGAGTAATGATGCTGAAAATTCATTAAAATTACATTTTAAAATATATTACAACAGAAAACTGATACTTTATATTGAAATAATATTTAACAATGTTATTGATTTTATTGTATTTTTGATCAAATGTGACCCTGGACCACAAAACCAGTCATAAGGGTCCATTTTTTTTACATTTAGATTTATACATCATCTGAAAGCTGAATAAATAAGCTTTCCATTGATGTATGGTTTGTTAGGTTAGGACAATATCTGGCCGAGATACAACTATTTGAAAATCTGAAATCTGATGGAAAAAAAAAAAAAATTCTAAATATTGAGAAAATATCCTAATGATTTTTGGCATAAAAGAAAAATCGATAATTTTAACCAATACAATGTATTGTTGGCTATTGCTACAAATATACCTGTACGACTTATGACTGTTTTTTTGCTCAATAATAAATGCACTAAGCTTAAGAGATTTTCAAAAACTAAAAACATGTTACCTGCTCCTTTCGCGTGCACGACTCTCTCTGGTGTCCGCTCTCGGTCGAAATGGGCCATTTCATCAGTAAAAACCACGTCCTGGACCAGCAGCGGTCCACGCGGGCCTGCCGTCATCAGGTTTAACTTGTCCCCTACCGGGACTCCGGCTCCTGTGGTCAGGACATCTGGCCGCTGGGAAAATAAAACAAAATTAGACAGAATAGCAACACAAAATCAAATTAAAATAACATCTAAACAAACCAAATCATTTTATATATTAAACACAAAAAAATATGTATTTTAAAAAGATTATTCAATAGTCAGTCCTTTCAAATCATTTAATAATATTAGTAATATTTTAAATTCTCAAATATTTACTTTATTTTATATTGTCTGAATACATTATAAATATCATTGTGATTATTTGTTATTAAACTAATTTGACAGCGTGACACTGAACTAAACACATTTGATCAAACTATACTGGCAAAACAAATATTAATCTATAGGCATTTGGCCTGAAAATAGTGATTAAATAGCTATAATAGTTGTTTATCTACTTATCTGGTTAAAGTTTAACTGTAGAAGTAATTGAGGTTATCTGTCGTGTCCTCGTTAAATAAATAAAGGGAGAGGGGCCTACATCGCTTCGCTCCCTTCACTGTTCCACAACATAGCAAGCATTATAAACATTTGATTCGCTGAGCGAGGTGTCAGTCATGGTATTGACCAATCATGTTAGAGAGGAGTGGGATGGGGCGGGGGCTTGACCGTCTTCCGTCGTTTAATATGTCGTTAACCCACTTCAACTACAGATACGTTTCACATGAAATTATGTAATAAACCATCTGGTTTTGTGCAGTTTTACTTGCAAACCATTACAAATTCAAAACAACCAACCGTGCACAAAAATATAGGACCGTAGGGGATGCAGTTTTCAATACGCAAACCAGCACCTGACTAGTGTTTTATGCAATTAAATACAAATATATTAGACAATGTATACCGCATTCATGCGTAACAAATATCATAGATATATTATAAAATGCTTTGAAAGCACCATGTTTACTTGTAGTGCGATTATGCGGTCTTCTGTCACACTGCAGGCATAACAAGTCAGATGTGAGTCACATTTTAAAACAACCCAACACTTCAGTGTTATTTAGAGACGTTTTGCACATTAAAACACTCCGTTATAAGCAAATACTTCAGTGTTGGTGCATTACAGCCCTGCGACCTTTGGCACAATTTCTCACTGTGCAATAACCCATTAAAATAAACGGTATAAACCTATTTAAAGCACACAAACCGAACTTATATTTAACAGAACATAATATCCAATATATAAATTCTGCAGCAGACCTGAGAGCCACGACCCTCCTTCCACAGCTTCATCTGATCCGTCGCTTTATCTCTGTCTGCCATTATTCAGCTCTGCAATGAAAAACAAAACGCGATACAAAACTTCTGTGGATCCAAACCACTGAGCTCGAGCTGTCTAAAGGCTTGTTATTTATTAAGGTTGGTAACAGTCTGTGCTCTTTGCACTTGAACTTGAACCCTTACGTGATCACCAGCCACCCAACTGATATCTACTGGCCACAGTATTTTTGCAGCGATACCCGTTTACTTTTCTCAGCGATGAACAAGGTGGACCGGAATGACATCGCTATCTCACTGGCAGATTTGTTTTTTTTTTATCATTGCAGTAACATTTAAGAAACTGCTAATTTTCAGCCATTATTATTATTATACATGTATTTTAAATTCTTTACATAATACAATACAAATTTAGGCATACATTTCTCTCGCATTTCACACAAGAAAAAAAAAAGACTTCATATGAACCGTGATACCCGTTACTTTTCTCATCGCTGATTATGTTGGACCAATCACAATTGTTGGTTATGTCATCGTTACCTCATCGACAGATTTGTTTGGTATAGGATTACTGTAACATTAAATAACATGCAAACTCGCTGGCTTTATTATTGTACTTGTAACTAATATTATTTGCATAATACAATACAAATGTACTTTCACATCTCACACAAGAAAACAACAAATGACTTCATATGAAACAAACCACATAAAGCATTTTTATTTAAACAATTCATTGGATTGCACTATGTCCTACATTACATGTGCATGCATTGTAAAGTTATGTTTTATCATTCTTTAAATCTTTTAAAGTTCACCAACATTAAATGTACACTGCAAATGAGAATATTGCTTCTATTAGGGTGAGTTTGGCACAGAATGAAGTTTAATGACAAGCTTAAAATATTGTTAGTAGTAAAAATGAATCACAGCATTTGCAGCACATCATCAAATCAAATGACTTCACTGCAAGTAGCTCAAATCTGATATTAATTCTACAAAACATGTTAGGTGTTTAGGATGTAGGATGTGATTCACAGATTTTGGTATGAAGTTTTTACATTCTGTCATCAAAAGATGTAATTATTGCGGCAGTTAAAACATTTTTACATTTTCTTTCGTGCCGAAGAAATCTGTGAAAGGAAATATATATTGGTTTATACATATTCCAGTTTGATATGAATGCATGTATTTTATGCAATGTTGGGGTAATGCATTACAAAGTACAAAACTACAAAGTACATGTTCCTGTGATGAAATAAAGTAAGGGATTACTCTTTAATTTTCAGTAATCCGGTAACAGTTACTATTTTCAAGTTACTTGCGCTACATATATGATTTTAATGTACTAAGGCTAATTTAACAACTATATTTAAGGTCCAACAACAAATATACTATTGATCAAAAAGCACTTTCTTACATTTTGACATGCTAACCAAGTGTGAGAATGGCAAAAAAGAGTGGCTTTCTTGTGAAATGGGAAATAAATTGTACTCTAATATGCTTGTTATAAATACAAAGTAATTCAAATTTATGCCCTGGCAGAAAAAAAGAAAGAAAGAAAGAAAAAAAAAAATCTCAGCCACACTGAACTGCAATCTTAATCTGACAAATTGGCCATGTGAAGTTAATAAATTTGGATTTTAGAAATGATTAACTGAATTAATTAATAAAAATAATATCTAATGTTATAGTAAGACTACTGTTTTTCCGCAACTTCCCCAACACTGATTTTATAAAGTACTTGCAGGCCCCCTAGTGGTAAAATGCATTAGCCAAAATAAATAAACACATAAATACATACATAAATAAGGAAATAAATTTGGTACTTTGATTAAATTGACTCAAATATATTAAAATAAACTGAACAACTAAATCAACAAAAATACATAAAAAGTAAAACAGAGCACCTCAATGCTGCGTCTAAGTTACGTGATGTGGCTCCATGGTGCCACTATTAGGCTAATAAGTGTCATTGCACTTGCCTGAGAATATGGACAGAAAGTCCCGAAGTTATGCCGTATATTTGTTATTTTAATGTGTTTAAGCAGAGAAAAATAAGATCCCAATAAAAATAATAATAATAAATATTTATGGCCAAACAAATAATAATTTTTCCTTTTTTATACTTAGTACAACAGAATGTGTCTACAATTTCTGTCACATTTTACAATCCACCCAAAGGCTGCAGCACACAACCAGCCACCTTGTTATCATATGTAGAAATTAAGTTAACCTGGATAAGAAAACCTGGATTTCAAAGACCCTTACAGATGAGACATCCTGAGCCGCTGATTTCTCTTTCTCTCATTACAGTTCCATCCATCCTCGTGACAGCTGAGACACAAAGACTTTCTCTTCATATTCAACGTCTTTACTGTTAGGACAGTTAGACAGTAGGCACCATGCAGACAGCAGTCAGAGGACATGGGTCAGGACTCAAGGACTTAGATCCTCCGGAGCGGGTGCCACATTGAAACCGGTTTCCGCAGAGTCGCCAGCATCTGGTTCCAGTGAGTTATTCCCATTCCACTGGCCTCTGGTCCGATGATCACATGACCCACGTTTTCACCACGGCCGTCCTCTGTGCTCTCAGCGACCGTCACTCTCAGAGAGAGATCCTGAAAAACACCCACAAACCTTACGCACGCTGACGACAGGCAGACAGACAGAACACAGACATAGAACACTATATATAACAACAGACAGACAGACAGATAGACAGACAGACAGACAGATAGATAGACAGACAGACAGACAGGAAAGGTAGACAGACAGACAGACAGATAGACACAGATAGATAGACAGACAGACAGATAGATAGATAGATAGACAGATAGACAGACAGACAGGAAAGGTATACAGATAGACAGACAGACAGACAGATAGACACAGACAGACAGACAGATAGACAGATAGGACAGGACAGACAGACAGACAGACAGACAGATAGATAGATAGATAGATAGATAGATAGATAGACAGGAAAGGTAGACGGATAGACAGACAGACAGGATAGATAGACAGACAGACAGACAGGAAAGGTAGACAGATAGACAGGATAGATAGACAGACAGATAGATAGATAGATAGATAGATATAGATAGATAGATAGATAGATAGATAGATAGACAAAGACAGACAGACAGATAGATAGATAGATAGACAGACAGACGGGAAAGGTAGACAGATAGACAGGATAGATAGACAGACAGACAGACAGACAGATAGATAGATAGATAGA
>NW_015555741.1:1155508-1180408 GCF_001515605.1 Sinocyclocheilus anshuiensis | reverse complement strand
ATAGATAGATAGATAGATAGATAGATAGATAGATAGATAGATGGATGGATGGATGGATGGATAGATAGACAGAAAGACAGATAGATAGATAGATAGACAGACAGACAGACAGACAGATAGACAGACAGACAGATAGATAGACACAGACAGACAGACAGATAGACAGACAGACAGGAAAGGTAGACAGATAGACAGGATAGACAGACAGACAGACAGACAGACAGACTGTTGTGACCTGCAGGACGATGGCTGGCACTGAGAAGATCATAGCCTCATTGAAGATTGGATTAGTATCATCTCTTTTTACGGATGTCTTCTTTTTACTGATCTTCCTGCCGTCCTGGAGCAGGTACACCTTCACAAACGGATCTGTTAACATGGAAACAGACAGAAATCAGTTCATGATTTTCAGACAAAATGTTTTCCAAAGTAGCAGATGTTCCTGGATTCTATTTCTAGAACAACATTCCAATCAACTAGTTGTTGTTCCAGCCCTAATACTAACTCTAACTGATAATCAGTTGATAAAAATATTGAGTCAAGAGAATCTAGCTCAGCTTCACACCTGCTGTGGTCTTTCCGTTAGTCCAGACCAGGTTCTTGGCTTTGGCGATGACCACGGTGAGACGTTCTGCAGTCGGCAAATAACTGAGAGACAACAGGACCTCGCCGACAGCGTCCACAGCCTGAAGAGAAACATCAAACCAACTCAAACAAAAAAATGTATCAGTTTTTGAACAGCTTCTATGAACTGACCCCTCTGAACAAAATGATTCACCACGAATCGAACTTTCTGTTACTGCATATAGTGAGGACATTGTAGAAGAAAATGCACTTTTTTATTGAATTTCATTTTCATTTACCTTGTTGATGTCCTGCAGGTAGAGCCAGGCGTTAAACGGCCGGAACGCCAGGTCCAGATCTGACAGTTTGAGTTCTGCCACTCCAGCACTGATGTTCCGTTCATCTGAATCCACACCAAAGGTGGAGAACCGCAGACTGTTCTCCTCCAGATTTACTGAATCCAATGGAATAGAGAAGTGCTCGTCAAACATCACGGTGAAGGCATTTCTCTGGACCTGCAGAAGAGAATAAATTAGAATGAGATGTTTCACTATCACTGATGATATTAAAGGGGACATGGGATGAAATTTTTACTTTTGCAGCCGGTTTCTATGTAGATAGTTAGCTATTTGAATAAGACCAGCATATACGAAGTCTATTCACTTGTCTTGTGTAGACACGCCCCAAGGAAGAGAAGTGTGGGGTGAGCAGTAGCTCATTATCATTTAAAGAGACATGCACCGAAATGAGTCGCTGTAAACAGACTTGTTTTTGACAGGGTAAAAAGGGTGTTGTTTTACACAACCATTGAGGAATTTTAACCAAAGTATGTTATAGACTTTTCATGAAGACCCTAAAGAATCATACCAACTTGTGTAAAATGGGCATCTGATGTCCCCTTTAATTGGCATTAATGATGTTTATATGGTAATTTCACTTTTAATTATTATTTTACACCCCTTTAAAGATCCTTAAAATTAAATTGGATGTTTTTGTAATTTTAAAGACTTCTATATTTAAATGAGCTCAGTTCTGATTGGCTGACCTCTTTGCATATAAAATATTGTTGTTATTGTTAACTAAAACTAAAACTTTCGATTAACAAATTTTTGATTAACAAAAACTGCTTTTAACAAAGCATAAATAAAGTATAACTATTAGACGAAAAACCTACGTTTAAAAACCTTAACTGAAAATTAGAAATGTTAACTTGGTAACTAACTGAAATAAAATAGGTTGAAGTATTAAAATTACTAATAAAAATAAAATTGAGAAATATTAAAAAAACAAAGCTAATCAAAATGACAAACATATATTAAAAAAATACTAAAACTGCCAATAAATGATAATTAAAACTGAAAATATAAAAATGAAAGCTAATTCAAAATATTTAAAAAAAATACTGTAATTGTTTATAAATAAAATAACACTGATATTGTTGCTGAAAACTACATAGACTTTGAAATATTAATGTGTTGATGGTTTTGACATCAATATGTGGCAATTTCTTTTGTAAATTAATCTATTAAACTTTAATATCAAACTGACAGAAAAAATCCATATTGTTCATGATAAAGCAGGAGTCTCATGGTTTAATACCTGTGTGGCCCCTAGGCTGATCTGCTGAGGGACCAGCGTGACGGTGATGTAGCAGCCCAGGAAGTTCTCCTCCTCCTTCTCCAGCAGGTCTTTACCCTGGTGCAGTGAGACGAGCAGAAGTGACGCTCGAGTGTCCACCTCCAGTGTGACCTCCAGCTGTCCCACCGTGAACTCGTGCCCGAAGGTTTGAGCGATAGAAGAGATGGAGCACAGCGATTCAGAGGACGCAGAGCGGTTCAGGGTGCCTCCGCTCGGATCCAGCTCTCGGCTCATCAACTCCAGCGTTCCCAGATCCCGAAGACTATCTGGAGTGTCCAACAGCTGGAGACTCGGCTTTCGGCTCACAGAGGATGCCCTCTGCTGGTTGGAAGCTGCAACGCGCTGCATGAAAACCAGTAAGCATCATTATTATAAACACAGTGTTTTGTTTCCAAAATTAAAAGATGATCTTTTATTTGTCATTAGACAAAATTATTGTAATACTTATGTAAATTGTATATATATTGTGTATATACAATTTTTATTATTTAAATAAATTATAAGATTCTCTTTTATTTATTATTATATAAAAATTTTGTGTGTATACACATGCAAGTTAATTTTGTATGTAATATTATATGTATATATTTCTGTTAAAATACAACAACTGAGGGACTCATACACCCCCCCCCGTCTCTTAATGCATTATAAATTCTAATTATTACAATTCAAATTTATTTATTATAAATTATTATATGCTTATACATGTTTAAGAACTAAATAATACGATTAATATTAATTTGTATACTTTTATATTTTTTTATTGATGTTACTATATATTTTTTGAAAACTCTATCCAGATTTGTATTATAATAATACAATAATACTTCATTTTTTTGACTATTAAAATACATTTAGTAATTTTGCAGACCCCATGTGGAAAATTAGTGCTTAACTTAATTACAGAAAAGTGGTTTGATTACCTTCTGTCTGATCTCAGAGTTGGAGGAGCCATATTTCTCCTGCAGGTATCGGTAGTGGAAGTTTGGGTACGGAGATGGAGTCGGGAAGGAGCCGGATTTATATAATTTCCACAGATTCACTATAACCACAGCAAACAGAACCAGGAACCCAAACACAAACAAACACACCTCCCAGCCAGGCGGGTTCAGCACCACTGACAAACACACACACAATCAGAAACTCACTTAGAGGAACTCATATGAAACTAAGAGACATATGAATGATGACTGCTCACCGCTCAGATGATATTCAGAAATATCCTGACCCTGCACAGACATAGTGCCACCTGAAACACACAGCACAACACATCATTAAACACGTCATTAATTTAGCATGGTAATCAGAGTTACCACAGTTATTGTTATCACAAACCATAATAAATTTATGACCTACTTCAGACAGTGCCTTACAAGTAATATACTGTGGTTGTACTGTGGTAAAATAATGGGTTCCTATAGTAAGACCATGGTACTATGGTACTTTTGAATTCTAAACATATTCATGGTACACAATTCTTGAAAGAATACCATGGTATTCCCATTGTGAAAATCAAGAAATACCATGGTAAAAACATGGTAGCATCACAGTACATGCAAAAAAAGGCCAGAAAACATGATATTTTCGTGGCACATATCAAAATAACATTAAAATACCATAGTATAGTATAGTATGGTATTACCATAGTAGTATATATGCAAATGTACTATGGTATTACCATGGTAAAAAAAAAAACATAATAAAATTGTTGTGCCGCCATGGTGCATGTAATTAAATGTCCAGAAAAACATGGTATTAACATGGCCCACATCCAAATAACATTAAAATATCATAGTATTACCAAGGTACATATCCAAAAATACCATGGCATTACCATGGGTACAAAATAAATGGTACAAAATGTGGTGTTGTGATGGTGCATGCAAATAATTGTCCAGAAAAACATGTCATTATCATGGATCACATCCAAATAACATTAAAATACTATAGTATTACCATGGTACATATACAAAATACCATGGTATTGACGGCACATATATAAAACCAATAAAAAACATGGTTTTTACCATGGTACATGGCTTTATCTTCATACTTTTTCAAGAAATCATATTACTGTAGTAATAAATCATTATTAGAATATCTATGAATTGTAAATTATTATATATATTTCATATTAATTAATAAAATATTTACATTTTAATTAAACAAGATTAATATGAATTAATTAGTATATATAATTTTATATTAATACTATAGTCTATTTTACTCTGTTAAATTCTATTCAGACATTATAATAATTTATATTTTTTTACTGATAAATCACATTTTGTAATTTTTTTCTCAAATTTTCTGTGGACCCTTTGCAGACTCCAGTTTGGGGTATTACTATGGTAAATGCCCAAAAGACATGGTACATGTCTACATTTTAATTAGTATTTATACATTTATAATAATTTGTATTATCATTATTATTATTAATGTTGCAAGTGGTATAATAAGCTTTCAGAATCTTTCTCTCCTTTTAATTTCTTTTTTTCTGTTTTTGTTTTGATGACAGTGGTGGCTAATTAAAAGTTACCACAAGAACTGCAGTTACTATGGTATTTTTGGCAGAATCTATGGTCACCATGGTTAACTGTTATAAGTCATAACAATCCGATCTTTCCCGAGAGAAAACTTCAGATAGGGAAAAAAGTGAAGTTAGGTCTAAAAAGAGAGAGAAATTGAGAGGCGTATGCTGTGAGTCACGCCGAGACTTGTGGGTAATCAGATGAAGGGAGCAGCGGGAGCAGAGAGAAGACTTCTGTAGAAGATTATGACAACGGGCCAATTAAAGCTTCTGAGATGCTCTCACAGCGCTCACGTGTTCACAGCCGCAGGGTTATGAGCGCTGACTCGGGGCATTATGGGTTTCACATGTCTGCTGTGAAATGAATATGTGTTGAAGGCGTTCTGTCAGGAATATCAGCAGCAGCTCTGTGTTACGGCCCACGCTCAGTCTGTAATGACTACAGGAGCACAGATGGACACACACACACTCTTGGATCGGTGATACTGTCTGGACGCTGGAGCTAGTATCCCAAAATAATTTCCCAAATGGCACATTGACTTGTGAGCTGTAAACCGTCATCTTGATAAACAATGAATCATGGAGCAGAAATCCCAAGCCTGCTTTCTTCAGTTCGTTTTGGTTTGTTTCCTTTTAGGTCGTGTAGAAAAGTAACGATCGCTTCTCTTGCTGTTTATGATGCCATTAGTGAAATAAGATTGAAGTGGTTGTGTAGAGGTTAAAGTCTTAACAGACCTAAAGGTTCAGGTTTAAAGCAATAGTTCAGCCAAAAATTACATTTCTGTCATTATTTACTCAGCCTCATGCAGTTATCTTGGTATTCTTTATTTTAGTAGGCTATTGTTTATACACTATATATTTGTAAAAAAAAATGTTCATTTTAATTTTAAATGAAGATTGTTATTTTGTTTAGTGATTGTCATTTTTATTAGAATTTTTCATTTTCAGTTTCAGTAGTTTTCATCCTTCAACTTATAAGCTTATTTCAATTAGTTGTTAATGTTTATATACTATTATAGTATTTATTAATATTTTGAATTTAGTATATTTTCAGTCATTTTCATTCATTTTCCAGCCTTTATTTACTAAAAAAAACATACTAATTCATTTATATATCATTATTTTATACTATTTATATTATTATTTAATATTATTTAATTGTGGGTGTCATTTTTATTACATTTTTTACATTTATCAAATTTTTAATATGGTAACTGAATTTCAATTTTCTAGATAAAATATATATGTATTAGAAATGTAAAAATGCATTTTAATAATATAAGGTTTACAGAAAGTTGATCTTTTTTAATAGGCTAATTAGCCTATATAATAGGCTAAACAGAATTAATAGTTAATAAATAATAATGAATAGTGACAAAAAGACCAATTTAAAATAAGCATTTAGTTTCATTTTAAACCATTCACTTTTTATGGGAAAATGGGACATTTTGCATAAAATCTCTATTTTGTGTCTGAAAAGAAATTAATAAAAAATGTATTGATGGGGGGTTGAAATATCCCTTTAAAGATCTGTATCTTCCATGAAACCCTAAACGCAAAGTTAATATACTGGAAAAAGCATCTAAACTGAATAACCCTTGAAAACAGATTGATTTTCTTCTAAAAGCCTCTCCACCGACAAGCGCTGATGTTCCAGGAGCCCCGAACCGAGCCAAACTAAATCACGAGAGCTAATCAAGATGCTTTGAGCGGCGCTGATCATTCAGATGGGATTGTTTTCCAGCGGACAGAGCGGATGAAATAGGGGCCGTGATCAGGAGCGGCTGGAGGGGCTCAAGTCTGCACTGTCAGCTTCTCTCACGCAGGACTGAAGCGAGCGAACGCTAATAAATCAAGCGTGCTTTTAATCTCCAGAATGACTCATAATAACACTTCCACTGAAACACAAGCGACGAGAGATGCTGCCTGCAGGAGCAAGACACCTCTCTGGAGAAAGACCAACCGGAGGAGGGGAGGGTTTGGGGGTTACAACCCTATCAGAACAACTGACACATAATATAAACAACGACAAAGCTCAATAACTGACATACACAACGCATTAGCCACACAAAAAGTGCAGAAAACTCTCAAAACACACATAAAACTAACACACACACACACACACACACACACACCGTGTTTCCATTTCCCAGCTGTTGTACGGGGGCCGCAGTGTTTTATTTGACCCTTGGGTGTTAAATGAATGCCCCCATCAGAGGAGGGTCCAATCACGATCACCATGGCAACCACCCGAACCGCGGGCACGCGCACTGCATCAGCACGTGAACGAGCCTGAACTTCCAGTTCAGTTCCACGTCAAACAAAAACCGACAGGCAGAAAACGCATGACAATAATTATGCATGTCTGAAATGCATATTGCATACTAATAAATCACTGTATGAAATCATATGCGTATATATTCATAATGTAGGATAAACTCGCGACATTTGCAGCATATGCACGTGAAATATGAGCGCTCATAAGCAGCAGATTATGAGCGCTTATGTGTGCTCTTACCTTCAGCAGTGTCTGTTTCTCCCGCTCCTGCTCGCGCACACTTTCATCCATCAATTAACGCGCCTTACAGCATCAGATGCACGTGCAGGACCCGATCGCTTCTGGCGCGCGTTTAGATCCGATCTGAAGTGAGTCTGGGTTTTCCTCTGCGCGTGATGAAGATCTGAATGCAGGAGTCCCACCCCTGCAATGCAACTTCAGCACCAACACACACACACACGGACGCACACACATAGACGAATAAAGAGGCTAGTTGTCACACTGAATATTTCTCAGGGTTGATTTAGGCACACTGACGTCTTGGCTGCAGCATGCTATTGAACATTTCCATTTCCAGATACATTAACGGTCAATAAAGCTTTGTGCTTTTGTGACAACATGCCCCAACAGTGGCACTATATGGGGTAAGTTGTCACAGCGGAACATGAAATTAAGCCGCCTATTATATTTGAACAGCAAACGAAGACAGCAAATGCGTCACAATACAAAAATATCGAAAACATTACAAATACTTCAATTAAATTGATAAAATACAGCCTGCATGTATGTAAATAAACAAATGAGTCCTGAGAACACTTCTGTTTTAGCACTCCATCATCATTTTATATGATACTGGTATTTTGTTTGCAAACATTTTCTAATTTGTGTAGTTGGACCTCTGATTTATTTAATCTGATAGATAGATAGATGGCCTACTTCAAAGAATACCATGGTACTACGAAAAATATATGGTAGTACCATAGTACCTGAATATCTCACGCCCCCAAGTGTCCATAATAATTTAATAATAATTTATGCATTTAGCAGACGCTTTTATCCAAAGCGACTATACATTTTTTACCAGTATGTTTTTTTTTAACCATAAATAACAACACCTACATAATCTTTTTTTCAACAAGGTGCAGTACCCTGTTGAAAAAAACAGCATATGCTGGTTAGGTATGTTTTGATGCTGGGATGCTGGTTTATGCTGGTCCTTTGCCAGCACATGACCAGCATAAACCAGCAAAAGGACTAGCATAAACCAGCAAAGGACCAGCTTAAACCAGCAAAGGACCAGCATAAACCAGCAAAAGGACTAGCATAAACCAGCAAAGGACCAGCTTAAACCAGCAAAGGACCAGCATAAACCAGCAAAAGGACTAGCATAAACCAGCAAAGGACCAGCTTAAACCAGCAAAGGACCAGCATAAACCAGCAAAAGGACTAGCATAAACCAGCAAAGGACCAGCTTAAACCAGCATCCCAGCGTCAAAACATACCTAACCAGCATATGCTGTTTTTTTCAACAGGGTAAACTGTAAAACTATTTGCGCTATAAAGTAGTGTGTTTGTGATTACGACAATAAGTTAAAATAATATGCTAAGAAATACCAGTTTGCACCATAACATACTGTTTTTGCATGGCGTTTCATAAGTTGTCCTTGATTGGTGAGATACAAGGGATACAACCTGCCATTTTAATTTTTTGCTATGTATCGTCAGTTCAACAGCTACTTAAGTTTATTGTTCAGGTATACGTTTTGAATAATACCATTTATTAATATAAATAAATGTAGCATTCATCCAGTATTTATTCTCATCCAGCCTAATAAATAAATCACTTCCCAAGTCCAAAATGTCCCCATGAAAACAAACATTTATTTACAGGATGCCAACCACCACAGTAGCAGCTATTTTTCAAGAGGAGTGATGCCAGGTAAACTTAGTGTTGTGCAATTACAGGAAATAAAGTCTGAAAGGCAAAAATGGCATCGTGATTTTAGAGTATAAAAGATAAAATCCATCTCAGAGGCCTAAGATCAGTGTTAATGGAGTTTTCATAAAAACTTGCAGGTGAAGCTAAGCTCAAAGACAGAGAATTATTTGTTCAAAACTCATAAAAGGAAAATTAAATAAAGGGAAATAAAGTCATGAGAAATATACTAAAAAGCAGAGGTAAATTATTTACAATTCTTCAACAAAATCAAAATGATTTACATTCAGTATCTCAATAAAAGCTTTTTTTTGTCTTCAGTGATGCCCATCAGTCCATCTTTGATCCACGGAGTTCAGTGTGTGATGGTAGAGTTCAGAACTCCAGCCTTGACGTTGGATTTAGAAGAATTTGAGAGCTCCCGCTGTAGGCAAAAATGCAAATATATGAATATGAAACCATATTCCCATTAGACAGTACACAACCCTTCAGGTTTATGCATCTTTTAGCTGTCTTAAAGGGATAGTTCACCCAAAAATTAAATTCGGTCATCGTTTACTCACCCTCAAGTTGTTCCAAACCTGTACGAGTTTCTTTCTTCTGTTGAAAACAAAAGATATTTTGAAGAATGTTGGTAACTACTACACAGTTGCGGGTAGCCATTGACTTCCATAGTACAGGAAAAAAAATACTGAAGTCAATGGCTACGAGCAACTGTTTAGTTACCAACATTCTTCATAATATCTTTTTTTTGTGTGTGTTCAACACAAAGAAATTTAAACATGTTTGGAACAACTTAAGGGAGTGAGTAAATGACAATTTTTAATTTGGGTGAAATTAACTCAATTTTAGGTGAACTATCCCTTTAAAACTACAAGGTTGATGTTTTCTTTTTAATTAGTTGAAGGAACATCAGTGATAGTTTGTTTACAGCAGGTAAATAATTCAACATTCTGCCCAGCAAATCTGTGGATCCAGGAAACCAATATTGACAGAAAAGACTAATTTAATCTCATTAAAGACCCAATGAAATAACCAGGTCGCCATTTCACCACTTTTCTCCAATTTTGATTTCATAGGGTTTAAAAACAGCAGACTGTATTTTAGTCGTGGTGTTCGTTTGTTCTCATTTCTCTGTTAGAAGCTGAAAGCGCGCACACACAAACACAGACCCTCCTCCGTTAGTCGGGTTAGACGAGAAGAGTGTGTGTTAGTGTGAAGGACAGTGAATGGTTTTAGATATACAGACCTGGACGCTGTAGTGGATTCAGAGTCCTTCTATAACAGAAGGCAGAATAAGCACACGGAGGTCACTTGATTTCATCTGCTGCCTGTGTGTCTAGACGGCTAACTGCAGGATAATGAACTTACCGCAAATTCAGAGTAGGAGGAGGCCACGGATGTGATGGAGAAGTTTCTTTGAGGGCTGGTGGCCATTGTGCGCAAAGCTCCGCTCAGATGGGAGATATTCTCCTTATTCCTCTCCAGCCCACGAGGGGTTCGGCCACGGCCAGGTATCCGCGCACCCAACTAGCAGAGAAACAGTTCACAGTTTTATTGATTATACTACAAATTCATGTAAAATATGTAGTGCTTAAATCATAACTCACCTTGCTGGAGGAAAGGGGCGGTCTCATAGAAGGGGAGGAGCATATGGAACGTAGTGTTGTGTTGGGGGTGGAGCTACACATGCTAGAGGTGGAGATCAGCTTAAAAAGAATACATAATATATTTTTTTAAATAATAAATATCAGCACATCTGATTGAGAGTTTGATCAATAGTTTTAGTTTCCCGTTTTGTTTTAAATCTATTGACAATACATCATTTTCTGCTTTCAATAGTCATTATTATGTAGTTAATATTTTACAATTGAATTTTAATGAATATTTAAAAATAAATAAATTATTAATTATTAAATTAGCAATTTTCTATTAGCCCTTATATTAAAATGGATCTTTACATTTATAATGCATATATAAAATTATATTATTGCATTAAATCATTCATTTGAAAAACATATGTGCATGCATACGTATAATGCACATTTTGTAAACTAAAATATACACAAAGACATATGTATTTATTACAAAATGTGCATTATGTACATTTTTAACAAAACTAAAAAAATTGTAAAAACTAAAAAAGAAACTACATATAAAAACAAATTATTTAGAATGATTTTATTAGTATAAATATTCAATTTATTTAAGCAATTTTTGTGTACATTTACTATCGTTATAAAATTATACCGTTATATTTTATATTTATTTTATCTGTGATATCTGGTTTTAGCTTCCCTGGTATTACTATTGGCATCAGGGCATTGATTAATTAATATTGGTTGATAATTAGTACACGTATGCAGTCAGTACCTTGCGTGTTTTTCCAGGTGTCGGGGTTCCGGCGAGTCTCCGCTTGGTTGGGGTTCTGATGGTGGTGCCGTACAGCAGATCTTCCTCCGTCTGCTTCATTTTCTTCATTTGCTGCACAGTACAAACCTCATATCAGGAACTAATAGTCAAAATAAAATGAATTAGTCAGAAGTAGTCATTTCAAGAAGAATGTGCTCATACCCGTTCCTGTTTTTCTCTCTCTTTCTCCATGCGGTGTTGATCCCACTGGTCTTCCACATATTGCAGGAACAGTCGCCCATTCACACGAAACTCTTTACAGTGCGCCGCTTCCCATTGGTCAATCTGAGCCTTCAGACTCTTCTCCAGCTGGCCAATCACACAAAATATAAACAAATTAGCATACAAGCCATTCCAGGCGATCAAACATCAGAGTCTGCCTAAAGAGCGTCTCAAACCTTCGGCAAACTCTTCTGCAGGTCGACTCTCTGTTTCTCCTCCTTCAGCAGGTTTCCTCCTCTGTTGTTAAAGCGAGAGGGGTCTGTGGCTTTTTTCTGGAGAAAGACCAACCGTAATTAGTCTCAAATTCACAAAATCTTTAATGTTTCTTATGAAACTTTTCAGCTGATCTCCTCTGAATTATCACCTCCAGTTCCTGATAGAGAGTCCAGTTGCTGCTCCAGGTGGAAACGGCGTCGTACAGCTCACTGTGCTCGGCGTAATCCTGCTTCAGTCGCTCCAACTCCAGCTCATGCTCACGCAACACCTCCTCATCCAGATCATCTAACAGCACAAAATAACTAAATCAAGCATCAACCAATCTCTGTGCATTTCTAAATACTATTGCTCAATCACAATTAACATAAAATCTTTAATCAACATGCCAGATTAGGTCAGCATTACATCACTTGCTCGCCAATGGATCCTCTGCAGTGAATGGGTGCCGTCAGAATGAGAGTACAAACAAATAAACATATCCTTCAAGACTCCATCAAAAACTATTTTGGGATGTTTTTATCAGCTGTTTGGACTGTCATTCTGACGGCACCCATTCACTGCTGAGGATCTATTGATGAACAAGTGATGTAATGCTACATTTCTCTAAATATGTTCCAATGAAGAAACAAACTCATCTACATCTTGGTTGGCCTGAGGGCGAGTACATTTTTAGCAAATATTCATTTTTGGGTGAACGATTCTTTTAATAATACCCTCAAAAACTACATTTTAAAGTCAAATCTTCTGTACTTTCCCTCAACTAGCACGGTAGTTCATTTTTGTACTCTAAAGTATGCAAATTGGGATTTTGCCTAGAAACTAGCTGTTGGCATACCACTGTGATAGGGAGTGAAGGCTTGTCTCTGCTCCGGGCTGTAGTAACATTTCTCCCAAAACTTGACAATCTCTGATCGGATTGTGTGAATAACACGCTCGATGTTTTTCTTTTTCAGTTCCTCCAATCGCTGAAGCTCTGCCTGCAGCTGTGACACAGTGTGAAAGACAGCGTTAGGGATGGTTTATAATTCCAGCAGAAGTGAAAGATGAAACAACGTGACCTACTTTAGTGACAGGTGAGTGTACTTACTGTGTTCAGTCTGCTCTTTGTGCTAGTGCGCGTGTTTTGCATGAGACTCTCTCTTTCTTCCTCAGGAACCTGCAACATCTCCCACAGCTCCTCAATACGACCACGGATGGACACACACAGCGCTCCACTCTCAGCTTTACGGCTCTCCACACACACACACACCATTAACTAGTGACATTTCACCTACTGAAAAATTTGTTTCTCATTTCAGCTGACAGTGTTTGGGTTACACCCAAAAATAAAATGGAACAGCTAAAAAGAACTGTGTGAAGTGTGTGTGTACCTGGTGCAGTAACACTTTGAGTGCACTGAGGTTTTCCACAGAAAGGCAGAAAGCGTCTTCATCTTCACACACAGCGTCTTTCTCAAAGGAGGTGTCAGGATGCTGTTCCAGATCCTCCATCAACACTGTGATCTGACGCTTCATTCCCACAAACTCGGCATGACGGCGCTCCTGTAAACACACACAATGCAGGATATACCAGCTGTCAAAATTCTGAAATTTTTTGGATTGTCTCACACTCAGAAAGACTGCATTTATTTGATCAAATCTACAGTAAAGATGGTAATATTGTGAAATATTATTACAATTTAAAATAACTGTTTTCTATTTGAATATATTTAAAAATGTTATTTATTCCTGTGATGCAAAGCTGAATTTTCAGCATCATTACTCCAGTCTTCAGTGTCACACGATCCTTCAGAAATCATTCTAATATGATTTGCTGCTCGATTATGGGTGCTCAGTTATAACTAACAGTTCTTATCAACAGTTTTTACTGTAAACAGATTTTTTTCAGAATTATATAGGAATAATAAGAAATGTTTCTTGAGCAGCAAATCAGCATATTAGAATGATTTCTGACGGATCATGTGACACTGAAGACTGGAGTAATGACAATTACAACAGAAAACAGCCATTTTAAATTGTAATAATAATGCACAATATTACTGTTTTTACTGTCATTTTGATCAAATAAGTGCAGTCTTGGTAAGCAAGCATAAGTGACTTCTTTAAAAAACAAAAATCATAATTATTCCAGACTTTTGACTGGTAATGTATATATAAACCGTGACTTTAATATAACTTAATTATTGAATTACTTGAAAATTTAAAACCGAATGCATTTCCGATATAGTCAACTTAATGGGATAGTTCACCCAAAAATGAAAATTCTGTCATTAATTACTCACCCTCATGTCGTTTCAAACCCGTAAGACCTTTGTTCATCTTCGGAACACAGATTAAGATATTTCTGATGAATTCCGAGAGCTCTCTGACCCTCCATAGACAGCAAGGATCCTTACACAATCAACGCACAGAAACGTAGCAAGGAGATCTGTAAAATAATCCATGTGACATCAGGGGTTCATCCGTCATTTTACGAAGCTACGAAAATACTTTTTGTGCGCAAAGAAAACCAAAATAACTTTATTTAACAATTTGTCTCTTCTGCGTCACCATGGCGCCATTTTGGAGAGCATCCACTGAACGGAAACGACGTAACAAAGTCGTTATTTTTGTTTTCTTTGCGCACAAAATGTATTCTCGTAGCTTCGTAAAATTACGGTTGAACCCCTGATGTCACATGAATTATTTTACCGATGTCCTTGCTACGTTTCTGGACCTTGATCGCTTAAGGATCCTTGCTGTCTATGGAGGGTCAGAGAGCTCTCAGAATTCATCAGAAATATCTTAATTTCTGTTCCGAAGATGAACAAAGGTCTTACGGGTTTGAAACGACATGAGGGTGAGTAATTAATGACAGAATTTTCATTTTTGGATGAACTATCCCTTTAATACGTCAATACTATTTCACATACTAAAAAAAACAGACAGCTCTGAAAGTGTGTTAGTGTGTTTTACCCTCTCCTGGTTGCGGGTGTTGATGTGTTGTCTGTAGTTCTGCAGCTGCTGTTGTGACGGCACGCGTTCGGGATGGATGGGGAAGAGGTCATCACACAGGATGTCGCACAGATCTTGATCCTGCTGAATCAGAGACTTCAGCTCGCTCTGACGAGCACTTTTCTCTTTCAGCATCATCTTGACCTGCGTACGGAGATCCTTCTCCAGCTGCAGCATCGTAAGACCATCCTCCTCCTGCCAAACACACAAAATCTCCAATCCGATTGGCCGGCTTGACAAAACACCCAGAAGTAAGAGGGCACAGGCTGTTATCATGCTGTTCTCCAAAAATCTTGTATCAGAGTGACTCACCTGACACTCCTGCACCTGAAGCTCACTACACAGGCTGGTCACCTCTTTTCTGCATGCCTCAATACTGATCAGCAAGCGCTTCTTCAACCCTTCCTCCTCTGCGATCATCATATCCAGCAGATTCTGCAATCACAAAGATTTCACAGTGAATCTGTGTCTCCATTCTCCAGTCAATGAGAAACGCAGATGACCTGGACTGACTTTGATGTGCATGTGAACGGCGTCCGTTCGCTGCAGCCTCTGGTCTTCTGGGATCCCGATCTCCTCCCAGATGTCCTTCAGCTCGCCGAGGGCCTTGTCCAAACATGCTACAGACTCTGCAGCGTGTATTTCACTGAAATGACACACATTCATATTTAATGAATACATGCTTGTGTTCTGTTGTCAGGCTGAGTTGCAAATTAAACAGTAAAAAGAGCTAGTGTTTTTCAATACTTTTCTTATGAATAACCAAATCAACAGCATTATTGACAATTATAATTATTAATGTATCCATTACAAATATATCAGCAGAATAATCATTTTTTTCTAATAAATGAGCAGCATTATTGAGCTGTGACTGTATTATTGAATAATAAAATCATTATGTTCCATTAATAGCAGAATTATTGATTATAATTGATGAAACTGGAAAATGGTTTGTTGAAAATGGCTGTTTATAAATATTCGTACTTACGTACTAATGCTTATTAAAAAAAAAATGTAAACATTGACCAACCTAAACACTATTTTCACTACAAAATACATGAAGCTAACAACACATATGCTAATCTCCACATAAACACAAACTATACACTTCAAACCCTCGCTTTCTCTTACCTCTTCCTCATCCTGTCCTTCCGCCGCAGATCTCCGATGAGGTTTAAGTGCTATATTAACACTTCTGAACTTTATCGTACGCTTTATTTCACGATCTATCCGACGGCTGCCTTGAAAAGTCTGCCTAAAAATTCAAAAGCCGCACCGAAACGCATCTGGTCTCTGATTGGTCGAGACCAAGCGAAGCACCCACACATCCTGCTCGCTGATAGGCTGTCGGACATCATATAAACTATTCAAGCGCACTGATTGGCTGACAATTCAAGCCAGCTGACTGACCAGTTTAACTGGATGTGTGCTTATGAATGGAATGAGTCATGACGTTCGAAACCATTAATCAGCAGAGCAGCACCAGTAATTAAATTTTGATTGATTGATTAGTTTTTCTTTAAATTTGTCAAGTCTCTTTTAATCTATATAACTATTATTTTTTTATAACTGTTTGTCACTTTTCATTAGTAACGTTAGGCCTATGTGATGAGTTTCTTATTGGTTGAAGAAAATCATTTTAATATATATAAAAATGTGTTGTTTGTAAATACATACATAAATACATAGAGAGAATAATAATAAGCAAGCAGTATCTGGAAAACAGACTGACAGAAAAAAAAAACAATAGCAACCAATCAGAGATCAGAGGTTTATTATTTTTTTGTTCTGTTACACGACCTTTGATGCTACATGCCAGTAAAACTTGAATACCGATAGAGTGTAACTAAAGTTTTAAAGAGTTTAAAAAGTGGTGATACTGTTTGACAATGGTTATGCAAATCTGCACCTCTTATTACATCAAACATTTGGAAATAGTCCTGAAACTAAATAACTGATGCATAATAAATGTCACAACAGTGTTTAATTAAAGTCATTCAAACTGTCCCCAGCTCTTTTCAAAATATGCTAAACATTTTTATTCTGTCATGATAACTGATCTACAGTTCTGTCATCTATAGGTGATTAATCTTTGTCATGAAAAAGTCAGATCTACAGCTAATCACGTGGCATCAATATAATAATTACACTGAAATCAATCAACAAGCAGGACCTTTTCTGCATGAGAAACTGAGAGACGTGTCTGGAGTATTAAAGCTGCAAAGGATACATTCATTCTGAAGGATTTGTAAGTATTTATACGTTAATTTATGGAGCTGAAGATAGAGATTCATTAATGCATTAATAGAGATGAAGACTAATTCATATGCTCATATAGCTGAAGATTTATAAATTTATTCATGGAGTTGAGGGTTTTTTCACTCATGGAGGTGGCAACTCCTTTGTTCACATAGCAGTGGATTCTTGTGTGTTCTCAGCCACTGC
Organism: Sinocyclocheilus anshuiensis; assembly: GCF_001515605.1. NCBI lineage: Eukaryota > Metazoa > Chordata > Actinopteri > Cypriniformes > Cyprinidae > Sinocyclocheilus > Sinocyclocheilus anshuiensis. Next base: position 1,163,174 of record NW_015555741.1, on the reverse strand, counting down.
GGGTCATAAGCTCCTCCAGGGCTCTCTCTTTATGGTTCTCATGCACCAGTAGAACTTCTTTAATGGTGCTCTGCTGGAAACACATCTCACAGAACTGAGCCAGCAGAAACAGGAACTCTGAAGCCTGAGAGAAACACATAAACATAAATACATTTACATTTTGTGCACTTGATCCCAACTAGTTGAGTGTTTGGAGAATCAAATGTTGATTCGAGAGGTGTTTTGTGCGCTGGATGGCGATTGGTTGAGTGTTTGGCATGCTAAATGCTGATTTCATGGATGTTTTGTTCACTGAAAACCAATTGGTTGCTGATTTGAAGAGTATTTTTTTTGCACTGGATGCTGATTGGTTACTGATTTGAGGGATGTTTTGTGCGCTGGATGTCAATTGGTTGCTGATTTGAGATTTCTTTTGCGCTGGATGCCAGTTGGTTGCTAATTTGAGAAAACATTTTTGCACTGGATGCTGATTGGTTGAATGTTTGGCATGCTAAATGCTGATTTGAGGATTGTTTTTTTAAGAGCTATTTTTGGCATGTTTGCCTTTTATTAGGATAGGACAGTATTGTAGACAGGAAGCAATGATGGGATTTGGAAAGGTCCATGAGCTGGGACTCGAACTTGGGACGGCCGAAGCACAATGGTGATGTCAGCGCGCTGCCCACCAGGCTATTGGCGTTGACAATTTGAGGAACAGTTTGTCCACTGAATGCCAGTTGGTCACTCATTTGAGAAGTGTTTTTTGCACTGGATGCTGATTGGTTGCTGATTTGAGGGGTGACTGCATGCCGATCGGTTGAGTGTTTAGCATGCTAAATGCTGATTTAAGGTATGTTTGTCCACTGAAGGCCACTGGTTGCTGGTTGTTGTGCGCTGGATGCCACTTAGTTAAGTGTTTGGCGTTCTAAATGCTGATTCGAGGGGTGTTTGGTGCGCTGAATGCTGATTGGTTGAGTGTTTGGTGTGGTAAAGGCTGATTTGAAGGATGTTTTGTCCACTGAATGCTAATTAGTCACTGATTTGAGAAGTGTTTTTTGCACTGGATGCTGATTGGTTGAGTGTTTGGAGCGCTTAAAGCACTTTTGAAGGGTCTCACCTTGGTCTCACAGTTCTGGAACATCTCCAAAGCTTCTTCCACCTGAGTCTTCTCAAAACCCAGCCGACAGAGACGGTCACATGACATCAGGTAACTCAAAATCTGGAGATCGAGAAAGAATGAGAAACAGAATGTTTATATATATATATATATATATATATATGTGTGTGTGACGTTTACTACAAATTTAAATAAAATAAAAAAAATAGAAATTATTACATAATTTGCTAAAAGTCTGAGCTATCAATCAGAAGACAGAAGGCATGTGTGTGTGTGTTTGCGTTTGCATGTAGTGAGCGTTACCTGATCAGGACTCTTGGGCCCTGTCCTCTGCAGTGCTAGTATGGCAGTGTGCAGTGTGTATCCGTGTTGTGTAACAGCTTCAAGAAGATCCCTTTCTTCCTGACTTAAAGCGCACAGCAGATCTGCATGAGCGTCCTGTAGCCCTGCGGATGTCCACGGACGCACACCCTAAAACAAAAAATCAGCTCATCAATAATCGTAAATTAAAGGGATAGTTCACCCAAAAATGAATCTTCGGAACACAAATTAAGATATTTTTGATGAATTCCGAGAGCTCTCTGACCCTCCCATAGACAGCAAGGATCCTTACACGATCAAGGCTCAGAACGGTAGTAAGGACACAGATAACAACAATAACGGTATTAAACAATTAATACATTGCATTCATTGTTTACGTATGGGATACTCTCCAAAATGGCTCCAGGGTGACACGGAGGAGATGAATTGTTGAATAAAGTCATTCTTTTTATTTTCTTTGCACACAAAAAGTATTCTCGTAGCTTCGTAAAATTACGGTTAAACCGCTGATGTCACATGGACTATTTTAACGATGTCCTTACTACCTTTCTGGACCTTGATCGTGTAAGGATCCTTGCTGTCTATGGGACGGTCAGAGAGCTCTTGGAATTAATAAAAAAAATCTTCATTTGTTCCGAAGATGAACAAAGGTCTGACAGGTTTGGAACGACATGAGAGTAAGTAATTAATGACAGAATTTTCCTTTTTGGGTGAACTATACCATTAAGACCTATGAAGAAGATCTATGGATTTACAGTGTGTGTGTTACATGTGAGGATGTTTTCTGAGGCCTGGCGGAGGGCAGCGGTCCTGCGGACGAGGGTCTCGGCTGTAGGAGGGAGTGTGAGTTTCGTTGCCCGCTGGTTCTCGTTACAGCGGGTTTCCTGCGGGGGGCTCTGGAGCCATGAGGGCTGCCCTGTGGTGTCTGGCTGAGGCCAGGGGGGATGGGCCTACGTATGTCTTTTACAGAGGAGGCGGAGCTTGGCCGGGCCTTGTGGAACATGCTAGAAGGGGCGGCGCGAGGGGTGGAGCCTCGCTGGGTGTGACAGGCAGAAATCCACGGGCAATGTGGGTCGGAACTCTTCGGTCTTTCTTTGCTATGAACATTATCATTCTCAGACGAGCTCTCGTTGTCTTCACCGTAGCCGCCCTCGAAGTCCGTGTCAGCAATGAGGAACTGGACCGCCCGAAGTGGGCGGAGCTTACGCCAGTCAGCAGCGCTGAGGCTTAAGCTGCGGGGACGAGGGCCCAGTTCCCATAATTCTGCGCTCCTGAGGCACACCCTGCGGTTCTGCTGCGGGCTGCTGAACATCAGCCAATATGGTGGGCAGGTGGGACATACACTCTGGGGTGTTTTTTTGGCTTTCCTGTTCTTCCGCTGCTGTTCTTCCCATGCAGCCAGGATCTTTTTCTCCAGAGTGAATGAATACTGTCAAACAGGATAACATATGAACATTGTTATAAATAAAGATATATTTAACAAAATTTCAAATGTATATGATGAATATAAGCATATATATATATTACATTCTGACCTTTGTATCACGCAGTATTTGAGCACAGTCTGGGATCGTAAGTTCAGGAGCTGTGACCGGCTCTTTCTGACCCAACTGTATCTCCACAGAGTTCAGAGCAACTTTAAATGGAACCTCATCCAGACTACACATTCTGCTGACATGCACAAACAATTTAGGTAACTCAATACTATAATCTGTAAAACAGTATCCGAGTAGTTCTGTAGTTGTCATTTTTATTAGTTTTTGTTATTTTAAAATATTACTATTTAGGTTTAATTTATTTTTTATTGCTAACAATTATATAATAATAAACCTGACATAAATATAAAAAAATGGAAATAAAACTAACCTATAACATAAAAAGGTGTTAGAACTGTTTGAACACAGTAAATTAATATAGCTATCCCACCTCAAAGGTCTTGACCTTTTTAAATGTAATATAAATCGTAATACTACTACTATTATTTCCTTGTAATAAAAAAACTTAAATCACTAAACTAATTTAAATTACATAAAAAGTTAATACACAAAATTCAACTTCAATTTACATAATGTAGTCATATATAACATAATGTAATATTTTACTGTGTAATAATATAATATTACGATGCGTAATTATTGTAGTAAACATGTTTACATAATTAACTAATTTAAATGACAAAACAATCATTACGTATATAATCATATTTATAATTGGCTGAGTCTAGTATTTGGAATGCAACCAATTGTAACTGTAAATTGGTTTATTCATAGATTATTATTGATTACGGGACATTAAATGAAAATTTCTTACCTGTAGTTTTGGTAGTGTCTCTGAGCTGAAGGATGTGTGTGTATGCTTATTGTTCCTTGGTTGCAGAGTGTCAGACCGTGATAATAAGCTTCACGTGTGCATAATAACAGAAGCATAATGTCCCCATGTGAATCAACACAGGCTTACACACACACACACTATCAGGATTATACTCTGACTCACACAATAATCCTTCCATATCCAGTTGGAACAAACACACACATAATCTTTATCATGTTCCTTTCCATTTCTCACATCATAATAAGGTGCTGAAGATACTAAGAGGTTACTAAGAACTCCTACTAAGAACTAAGATACTCAGAACTCATTAGAGACAATAAACCGTGATGCTGGTTGTGTAATAATATGTTATCAGATACATGAAAATTCTGTGCGCTATTGTTATTAGTTCGAAGGCGTAGTGTCTGTTTACTCTGTAAATCTGAAAAAGGCTGAGACATCAGGAAATGATACAGCAGGCGCTATCACAGATAACACAAAGTGTTGGGCCATATTGCGTAAGCAGGGATGATTTGTGTGGTTTATGGCGCCCTCTAAAGGCCCTAAACTAAAAACTTAAGCATGACAAAGCCATGTCTTGATGGCATGTGCTTTAATGCCATTAAAGGGATAGTTCACCCAAAAATGGATTTTGTTACCATTGCCATGCATTATACGACTGATAGACTGCAAGGGTTGGATTTAAAAATCATCAAATGTGTTCTACTGAAGAAACAAAGTCACCTACATCTTGGATGCCCTGGGGGTAAGCAGATAAACATCAAAATTTCATTTTTGGGTGAACTATCCCTTTAAGACAAACTGTTACACCGATTAAAGTTACTATACAACTATACAATGTATTTAATATTAATACTGGTGGTGTCATGGTTCTATAGAAGTCTGTTTCCACCAAATAATAAAGAAAACAAAAAGGTAATTGCGACTTCTTATCTCTCTTTGTCTCAGAATTTTGTTTCCACAGCATAAAAAACAACAACTCAGAATTGCGAGGGTAAAAAAAAGTCAGAAAAATTCGCCTTTAAAAATGTTTTTAAAAAGTGTTGCCTTTTATTACCGTGGAGAAAATGGATTTTCATATGGTTCCCAGACAAATTAATTTCCATATTTTTCTATGACTTCTCTATTCTCTATGGGTAAGCTGAGCGGATGTGGCGGAAGACGAAACTTGAAATTCACTATAGCATCTATAAAGACAGCCTTCATGCTTTCAATGTGGAACTAGCCACAGCTAGACAGACCTTCTTCTCAAACATTATAAACAGTAACTTAAACAACACTCGCACTCTTTTTGCTACTGTTGAGAGACTGACAAACCCCCCAAGTCAGATTGCCAGTGAAATGCTCTCTGACAGCAAATTCAATGAGTTTGCTTCCTTCTTTTCTGAAAAGATCATTAATATCAGGAAGGCGATTAGCACATCCTCAAGTTATGCAGAGGTTAGACAGATTCGACCGCAATATCAAAAAGAAGTTACCATGTCTGTTTTTGAAGAAATTGATTGCAAAATTTTGGAAGAAATAGTGCAGCACCTAAAATCGTCAACCTGCTATCTTGACACACTTCCCACATCTTTTTTCAAAAGGGTGCTTAACTGTTTAGAAGCAGATCTCTTAGAAGTGGTGAACGCCTCACTTCTTTCTGGGACTTTTCCAAACTCCCTGAAAACTGCAGTTGTTAAGCCCCTTCTGAAAAAGAGCAATCTTGATAACACCATATTGAGCAACTATAGACCAATATCAAATCTTCCTTTTATAGGCAAGATTATTGAAAAGGAAGACCGAATCACAGCACAAAGACAGCGCTCATTAAGATAATAAATGATATTTACTTACATTCTGATTCTGGCAAAATATCAGTGCTAGTACTACTAGATCTCAGTGCTGCGTTTGACACTGTCGATCATAACATACTTCTAGAGAGACTGGAAAACTGGGTCGGGCTTTCTGAGATGGTACTCAAATAGTTCAGGTCATACTTAGAAGGGAGAGGTTATTATGTGAGTATAGGAGAGCACAAGTCTAAGCAGACGTCCATCAGTGGCGTAACTTAGTAATGACGGGCCCCAGTGCAGGCTATTACGACGGGCCCCTGGGGTGCACGGTTATGAAGCACATACAAACACACAGCGCTCGTGTCTAGAAGGGAACCCATATAAGCGAATTTGTGCCTAACCTACTTAATTTAGACCAACTAAAATCAGTATCTTATCAGTTTCTTATATTAAATTGAACATCGAAACTTAAATTGAAACTCTTTGCGTGCGTCTCTCTCTAACACACACAGCTGTGCGGGCGCCTGGCCGCAGCAGCCAGAAGTACCAAATTAATCGTGTTGAATTTTACAGTCATCAGCATGTGTTACCTATTGTATTTGCAAAGCACAGAAGGCAAGGTTATCAGAAGCATTGAGTGTTTCAGCGCTGTGGTGCTGAAATTACCGCAAACTTTTTTATTTTTTTTTTTTTTTAGCACAGTAACCCAGTAATCGCGGCAACCGCATTCCTCTCTGTAAAGCAAGAGACTAGATAAGAAAGAGGTCTAAAAATGATCAACACCATGTCCCGAATCATGGCCAACTTTAGCGGCAACAACCACACACAAATGTAATACCCACAAGCACATACACACAGTGGCGCCTGCAGGTGTAGGGCTGTATGCACCGTGAGTACCATGAGCGCTCAGACTGATCTGAGATTTGCCCCGCAAACATTTCAGCAGTTATTATAGGCCTGTGTGCCCCTATTTCTGTCGATTGAACCAGCCATGCCACTAATTATCAATTTATCAGTCTTTTGCACGCCAAAGTCAATTTCTGCGTATAAACATTACGCCAAATAGAAACAGAAAATTGCACTTTCATGAGATCGGGTTAGACTACAACAATTAATTTGTAGTCTATTTTACAAATGGGAATTCATGTCAATGTTTTACATTCAAGCTACCCGTCAAATTTTAATGTAACGTTCTTTAAAACATCTGGAATGCAATAAAGTAATTTTTAAAGCTGTTTTTAAAGCATTTGCTGCATGGATTAAAAAGAATAGGCCAATAAATAATTCACATAGGCCTATCAGACAAAATTGCGTTGCAGCAAATCCTTTACATTTTAAGGTATTCAGAGTAGAGCAACATAAAAAATTCAGAAAAATGTAAATCGGGCCTGTTTAAGGCTTTTCCTTGTTTTTATAGTTTAGATGGTGATGAAAAAATGACTCGCCATCTCCTCATTGCACATATCAGACAAAATTGCGTTGCAACAATTCCTTTAAATTTTAAGGTATTTAGAGCAGAGCAACATAAAAATCAGAAAAAATATAATCGGGCCTGTTTAAGGCTTTTCCTTATTTTTATAGTTTAGATGGTGATGAAAAAATGACTCGCCATCTCCTCATTGAACGTGCCTTTAGAGAGAAATGCATCTTTAAGGATTACATAGTCTAATGAAAGAGTTTTTGTTTTCGATTCGAATTATTTCGTTTTAAAGTAGTAATTTAAAGCTTTCTTCTATAGATATTTATCATATCTGTGACTCAATTCGCTGAGTTTCGGTTCATCATTGTGAAGCCTCCTGTTCGAGACGAGATGGCAAGCTCATCCTCTGTTTTCCTATTTATTTTATAAAAGCACAACGTTTGTTGATATTGTGAATGCACACATAAAAGTAGACCCTTTACATTTCCGAATGTATTACTCTTACCTTTATGAGCAAAAATTACGGCGTATTTTAAGTTGTTTCCACTATCAAGAAAATGCAAGTGAGTGATCGCGCTGGCGCCTCCATGTCCTGCAAAGTGCCTTCAGCTTCCACTCTTCACACAAACGATTAGATATGCGCCTAATAGCGCACATTAATATCGTTTAAACATTTAAACTAACATTGTGATATGCTTGAACTGTTTTATATCTATAGATTTT
>NW_015555741.1:1155193-1155452 GCF_001515605.1 Sinocyclocheilus anshuiensis | reverse complement strand
CTTAGAAGGGAGAGGTTATTATGTGAGTATAGGAGAGCATAAGTCTAAGTGGACGTCCATGACATGCGGAGTCCTACAAGGATCAATTCTTGCACCGCTCTTGTTTAGCCTATATATGCTCCCACTAAGTCAAGAAATGAGAAAGAACCAAATTGCCTATCACAGCTATGCTGATGAGACCCAAATTTACCTAGCCTTATCTCCAAATGACTACAGCCCCATTGACTCCCTCTGCCAATGCATTGATGAAATTAACAGT
>NW_015555741.1:1148164-1155101 GCF_001515605.1 Sinocyclocheilus anshuiensis | reverse complement strand
TTCACACAAAACAAGGGGAATCTGCTTTTAGCTATTTTGCCGCCCACAGTTGGATTCAGCTTCCAGAAGAGATCAGATGTGCTAAAACACTAGTCACATTTAAATCTAGACTCAAAACTCATCAGTTTAGCTGTGCATTTATTGAATGAGCACTGTGCGATGTCCGAACTGATTGCACTGTATTTTATGTATAATCATTTTCTATTTTTAACGGTCTTAAATTAATTTTAAATCAATTTTTAAATAATTTTGAAAGTTTTTAAATTCCTTGTTTTATTTTTGTGATTATTTTACTTTCTTTTATGTAAAGCACTTTGAATTACCATCGTGTACGAAATGTGCTATATAAATAAACTTGCCTTGCCTATTTTTGTCTTCTTAACAACAACAAAATGCATTAAAATATTTCCAGCCTAAGAAACGCTTTAGAAGTGAGCTTGAATGTCTATGGACTACAAGAATTTCTGACTTTTTTTTATTACATTTTTTTTTTATTAAAAACAAATTATTTGTTTTATTAATTTTCATAACTTTGCCTGGCTCACATCTAACTTGTGAAGTATTATTAAATATGAAATGGGGTCCTGGAAATAGCAGGCAAGCTATTTCCAGGACCCCATTTCATATTTAATATTGTATTATTAATAAAAACAACAAAGTAGTGTTTCTAATAAAACACAAACAAGTCTTGTTTAAAAACATATTCATAGTTTTATTATGAGCAGTTAACTCGGTAATGTAGAGCTAAATACCATGAGATATGCAGTTGTAGGTAAAAAGCAGTTTTGTGAAATCATCACTGGCAATAAACATTTGTAAATAAGAGTAACTACATGATTTCAGTGAAATGATGTGAAAGAAACTGATAAATTGATGGTGGGTGAGCAAAAACACACACATTCTTCAGGTTACAGACATCTGCTGATACTTTCACTCTCTCTCAAGTTCTCTCTGTGACAGAATCGTGCCTGTACTGCTAAGATGAATTTAAACTACACTCAAATTATTATATACAAATACAATTTAATACAACATATTGCTCTCTCTCTCTCACACACACACACACACATTATTCCTGTTTCTTTCTAATGGAATTGATGAAACTGTAACTGCTGCTTTGGAAATGGAAGATGGGAGCAAACCAATGGTCCCGCCCTAGTTTGTGATTGACAGAGACACTATCCAGTGACCTCACATGAACCCTTTCTCATGCACTATGAATCATTAAATCCCTTTCAGCAATTCCTTCCTTTCACCTGAATATGTAAATCTAAAAATAGAAACAGGGAGGCGTGACAATATCTGCATCCCAATTTGCATACTATCCATACTATAAAGTATGCAAAATTTTGTTTAGTGTTCCACAAATCATAGCATGTCAAAAACCATCCTCAAGGTGCCTGGATGGTATACTTTTTCTGCGGAGGCCTTTTGAGCCAATATTACCCACAATCCCCTTGCATTACAGAAGAGGCGGAGCTTGTAACAGTTCCTTATCAACTTTTTGAGTTGTAATAGTGAATAATTATAAATTCCAAGGCCAAAGCTGCAACAGCAGTTTTAAAAATATGTAAAAGTAATAATAAATTGATCTACATGTTAACGTTTACATAAATTGTGTTAATTTTATTACATTATATATTGCAGTACTAGCATACTACATACTACAAGTATGCATTTTCCCATCACCACTTAAATACATACCTGTAGTATGCAGAAGCAAGCAAACTGGGATGCAGCTTGTGTGTGTCTCACATTTCACTCTGAAGTTCTTCTCTATACTGCCATTGCCTGAAACACACACACGCACCTCAAAATAATACTACAAGAAGGACAAAATGCTGAAGAATGTGCTGTCCCTGGTTCATATTAATGCTTCACACACAATCAAATATCCTCGCATACGCCTCGCTGGGAGTCTGAACCCAAAGCTCATCAAAGCATTCTCATCAATTATGTGCCGAACAGGAACAGGAAGATAAAGAATAATTGCATGCTGAGAATATCAAGTGCGTTAAATATATCTAAAATACTGTAACAAATGTTAACACTTGCTTTTAATGATTGCACATACATCCGCATAGTGATATCCGGGTCAGGTCAGGGTTAGATTCATCCTGATATGTCTCAAAAGCAGTTCAGAGCTTTTACTGCAAGTGTAAACGCTACGATCAGAATCTGGTGTGACTCTAGTTTGATTAAAGTGAGTTTGGTGCCAATCCCTCTGATTGGAAATGCTCCTGTGTACTTTGGAGAGCCAAAGTACTGCTGAAGAACTAAACTGCATTTGTTTTAGGTACATAAGGACACTTTCTTTAAGAGGGAGAGTCATACTCTTTGACTATGCAAAATGTAAATATATGTTTTGATCTTTGTGGTTCAGAGTATTTAGTCTTTGGTAAACTTTACAGTGCTCTTGTTGTGGTAGAAAAATATCCAATCTATACTCTCGAACTAATCTGTACGATATATCAGGATCGGATAAAAACATATTTGTGTGAAATGACTGATGAAAGATGATTTTTTCGTCACTTTCCATAAATCTCTCTCTCTCTCTCTCTATATATATATATATATATATATATATATATATATACACACAGACACATATAAACTAAGGCATGTTAGACTGGAGGACCCTTATTTTGACGCCCCTCGCATAAACTCTGATATGCGATGATTATATAATAGCTATCCAATAGTTACTGGAATCATAAATCATGATGCAGCTGATGTCAGATCAGTGGTTTCCTGCTTGTATATACACGAGTCCCTACAGCAGAATGAAAAGCGTAACTAAACACACCGGCAGAAAACCCACAACACACTCACACATATGCACACGTCATGCAGTTTCACTTGTTTATAAAAGCAGCTCTATAAATGTGCCATTATCTGTGGAGTTAAATATGACTTCACTTTGTCACTTTTCATCCTGTAAACGGTTTGCTCGGACTCTCTGCATGGTATTAAAAGTAAACCAAACCCAAACACATTCACCAACAAAGTCAATACGGTTTCCTCGAATAAAATCACACGTCTGTACAGCGCACGTCTACACGTCCCAGTCTCATTAGCGTGCCGTGATCGGATGCGATCAAATAAGCACGCCTTGTGGCTGCTGCAGGATCTTGATCACTCTGCTCAGAGATTCGGTAGTAGCGAAGGCCAGATACTGACAGCACAACCAGTCCTCCAGACTCACGCCGCAGCCTGTGTCCAAAGAACGCTCTGCGAACTTGATCATCATAAGTGTTCGCTTCAGGTCCAGCCAGTTCTGCAAGACGGTGTGGCGCTGAACTGTTCCGGCGTCGGGGTTCAACGAATTGAACAGATCCTCTCGGGGGCCCCACAGCAGACACTGCAAACACGCCCGGGCATCCGCCATCTGGATGCGCTCGGAAGGGTTGGGATTGAGCAGCAGCGTGGCGAGCTGTTGAAGACCGTTGGAGTACAGGGATCGCAGGGGCAGCTGGGGCAAGTCAGAGCTGCAGTATTCCCTCTCCTTTAGCTCCGGACATTCCTCGAATGGGTTCGGTCGATGCAGCATCTCGTAGATCAGTATCCCGGTCTGGAATTCGTCACACTTGCGGTATTGAGTGGCAGTGAGGAGCTCAGGTGCCAGACGGGACTGGTCTCGGAGCGAAGCGGGTTCCAGCACCACGTTCTTGAGTTTGGCCTGAGAGAAGTTGCTGATGATGAGCCGGGCGGGGCAAGCGGAAGCCGCGGCAGAGGAAGGTCCGGATGCAGCGTTGTTGTTCGGTTCCATGAGATCCAGGTTCCAAGGGTTCCCGGGCTGACAGTGCACCAGGAGGAGGTTCTCGAGCCGGAGGTCACAGTGCGTGACGTGGTAGGGTTTCATGTGCTCTAGTCCCGCACACAGCTGCAACAGCAGGAGACACACCTGGCGTTCGTACAGCTCAGGGTTTCGCGCGTGCCGCTCTACACCCTCCCGTACGAAATCTGCCACTGTCTGGAATGGCACCTCTCGAGTGATCACCACAACCCGGCTGCAGAGTTTCCCGCCCAGACCTGCCGCATCTCTCTCATCCTCCTTTCCTTTTCCCTCTTCTCCTCCTTCCGTACCACCTTGCTTGTCTTCTCCATCCTCCTCACGCTCCCAGGGCAGCAGGCGGGCCGGAACGTCTGCCAGGAAGTGCCCACAGTCCTGCTGGATGTTGAAGTGCACAGCGATACTCTGCCGAACTGCTAGGCTGTGAAAAAACTGCTGCTGAGTCTCTTTCACCACTCCCCGACAGATCTGAGATCAGACAGAAAGAGAATGTTAATTTTTTAATATACATGCAAATCTGAGAAGACTAACTAGGCAACATTTTGAAGTATCAAGCAATTATGGCCAAGAAAGCACCGAATGTATCCTTTGTGGATAATTTCATAATGCATTGTGATGAACTCTATCTGTATTAATGGGTGGACTTTTGAACAGAATGGAGGTGTACATTTTTCTTATTTTGCCTAAATAGCATATTTTTTCACTTAGTACTTACCTTCAGAGGCTACAGAGGATAGTTACATGTTTCCCAGAAGACAAAATAAGTTAAATTTACCCTGATCTTCAAATTCAAAAAGTTTTCACATGCATCATTTTGATGCATCTTAATCTTTCACATCTTTCACATGCATCTTAATGCATCATTTTTCCATCTGGAGCTGTGGAGCATCAGTGAGCATTTGAACCTTCTGTTAACCTTCTGTTATTTTGATGTAAAAATCTTGATAACATTATAAGTGGACCTCAGAGAACAGTATAAAATAAAAAACAGAGGCAGTTCATGACCCCTTTAAGTAACAAGCTATCAGCTTAAAAACATGCTGCCATCATACTCTATTGGAATCAACTCTTCACTGAATCACTCCTTCTGTTCTTGCAAGAAGCAGTGATTGAGAGTTGCATAAGTGACCATTACTTGACTTTTCTGCCTTAGAAGATCTCATGTAGACACCTATTCGGCTCATCTATATACATGCATCAATAAATATGTGTAAGACTGAACTTTCACCTTAACGGCGTAGTTTGTCAGAGGTTCTTTAGCGAAAGATGCTGTGTAGTACACAGCATCTCCTGCCTCGCAGCAGGGTTTTCCCGCGGTCAGCCGGAAATGAGACCAGCTGTCCGTTCCAAAGCGCAGATGATCTTTTTGTCCGGCCATAAATCTATCTTCACATCTGGCTGCCAACTTGCGAAGGGTATCCATGTGCAGGCCTCGGATCCTCCCGACCACTTCCTCCCAGCTCTCCATGCCTCTGTACGGCACCTGTTTCTGGGCTTTAGCAGGTCTCCCAGCCCCTCGCGTCCGGGCTGTCAGACTCTCTGTACTTCGGTAGCCTCGGCGGTCACATGCCTGCATGGAGCTGCTACTGGTTAGGCAAGACAGGCTCCGCCCACCCACGGGACGCTCCAGGGAGTCTCCCGATTCATCAGGATGTCGTGCCTCCGAGCTGAGTGAGGAGCTCTGACTGGCCGTGTCCCATGTGGATTCGAGATCGTAGAGTGGATTGGCAATGCTCAGACTGGTCCCGCCTGGTCTGGCCTCTCCTTTGGGTCGCGGGGCAGAGAGTTCTCTACCTAGTGCGGATGGCTCTGTTTGGGCACGTGGGACTGACTTTTTGGGTAGGGGTGGAGGGGTGGATTTTGTCGTGGGTTCGGTGACCTCTGATTCAGAGGTTAAAGTGTCATCAGATGCTTTAGGATGTCTGGGATGTTTTACGGGGATCATGTTGGCCCTGGACTGACCTGTAGAGTGAGAGATGAGATTATGGCTTTGAAACAGCTCATGGGAACACATTAAATTTTGACCAGAGCATAACTGGTGCATTATTGGATTTCCATTACATGTTTCCCTTTACCATATCTCTAATTGCAGGATGAACAGTCTTAAAGCAATTCACACACGCTCCGTCCACAGGGACGTGGGATACGAGTTAGGAATTATTTAACAGCGTGAAACCTCATCTAACATTCCTCACTAATCTGCTTTAATCTCCCAATAATCTCAGACTGGGGCTTCCTCTGAGGCCCTTTCACCAGGACAGGGATTTTTGTAGGTCACATCTATAAAATGATCAAAGAGTCAGCGGGACAAAATTAGAGGCGGTACTTTAACCCCGTGGAGACCCATGCTGCTACGCAGTTCAGAGGTTCATCAGACTTAGTCATCAGTAGTGCTGTGTTCGATACATCGATACGACGATGTATCGTTACATTCTAGTGCTGTGTTAGATACATCGATACGATGATGTATCGTCACAGAGATTTGACGATATGAGTATCGATACAGCTGGCCCTGTATCGATATTGTGGCACGTGTGCAGCAGTGGACCACGCTGAATTTGTTTAAAATTTTACAACGTTTTAAATTGAGTAGAAGTGCGAGGTTTCTAAAAAAGAATGAATAGAGCATAATATATAGGCTACAACAATGTTTAATCTGGCCGCAGAGGAACACAACCGGGGTTGCCTGATATAAAGAGACGTAATCCGCAAAACAGAGTTTCCCACTTGCGCAATACGGAAACATCTGCTAAACGTGATACTTATCTTTGTCAACCTGGCAACCCTGTGTACGTGCGCTCTCTCCACTGTGGATAAACGCGCTTGCTTTCTGAAAACACTGGTTAGCTTGCAGTTTAGCGATCTCCACTTCAATATTCTATTCTCAGAAAAGTGTAATTCATCAAGTGTTCATTTATGAGAGAGAGGCTGTGTATGTATGGATTACCACCGTTTTGCCGTGTTTCTCTTTTAACAGTGAAGCTGTGGCCTTAATTCCTTTAGAAACAATGATGTTTCTAAAGGAATTATGAGAAAGATAATGTAGCTCTTGAGCAATTAAGCTATTTAGTTGATAAAATTGCGGGGCAGCGCTAAAAAGTTTGTTCCTGAATGTCTGAGTTCGGCCACAACGTGATCTGTGTG
>NW_015555741.1:1139474-1147872 GCF_001515605.1 Sinocyclocheilus anshuiensis | reverse complement strand
CGTTTTGCCGCGTTTCTCTATTAACAGTGAAGCTGTGGCTTTAATTCCTTTAGAAACAATGATGTTACCAGCTCCTTGTTGAGAAAGTTAATGTAGCTCTTGAGCGATTAAGCTATTTAGTTGATAAAATTGCGGGGCAGCGCTAAAAAGTTTGTTCTTGATTGTCTGAGTGCGGCCGCAACGTGATCTGACTGAGCATGGGCTTAAAAACAAGATGCAAAAAATCAGAATATTGTACCTGGTGGAGAGTGCCCAATGTAAACATGAAACATATGCCATAACCTATATTGTACTATGGTACAGTTATGGAGGCCCTTCATAATGCAGAGGTCAACTGCCTGCTCTGCCAATAGTTAGAAATGGCACTATAGTATGCAGTGTTTAATAAACAGCTGTTTTACTAAACTCTTCTGAGGTGAAATTCAATGCAGTCCCGTATCGTATCGTGGCTTTGCTGGTGATACACAGCCCTAGTCATCAGCGCTACAACGTTATATGCTTAGATATCAGAGGTCAACTCTGCAACATAAGGAGGGAAGGAAGTAGCCACCAGCATCCATGCTCTCTTAGGACAGCTGAAAATTCATTCTTTTTTCTCATATTCTGTGTGATGCCACACAGCTCAAAATAGACGGACCGAGTCTGATAATCTGTCAGTCTCTCAGAACTGTGCCCATTAAAGTCCCCAACAAACTGAATCCCTGATTTCCACACAGCGACTACTGCCAGTTTGGGAGAATTTTATTTTATCTACTTTATTAAACCTTACATGTGGAAAAACATTACATAGACAACCTGTAGTTTAGGAAACAACTACTGTTTGAGGTTATTCGCAGGGTATTTTCTAATATTGTTAGTTTTTAATCAATATTAAAAGTAGATTATTTTAGGATTTTTTTAAACAGTATATTTTTATGCCAGGTTACAAACATGAATATTTTCTCTACATTGTAACATTTTAATGCCTAAAGTATTTTAAATTCTAGATCTTTTAGGAGCTTTATTGTGAACACTCACAAAAAAACATTAATATATAGATATACATCATATCAGTTTTCAGCCGAAACATAAATATAATTTATGTTTACCTGAGAATTTCTGTCATGCCATCCAAAAGTGAGATCACATTAAAAATGTGAGATTTAAACTAATTCAAAATCATAAATAAACTAATGTTTCAGAATTTTTAAACACTTTAAAACAAGAAAAGTTAATACATAAAATAAGAAATACTTTAGATTCTACACTGTTTCTAGAACATTTCTATGATATTAAAGGAATTAATGTAAATCAATTAATTTATAATAATTACAAATAATTAACTAATTTATATTAAATAAAAAAATTATAATTAGTGGTCACTAGTAGTCTGCGATTTTTGGACCCCACTGTATAATAAATATAATGTGTGGTGTTGCAATGTACATTTCCTGCTAGCAAAACTACTTAAACTACGCTGTGCTACAATTGATGCAAATAAAACCAAAAGCCTTAAAAAAAAAAAAAAAGAGCAAAGCGAGACAGATCCCTACCTCCTTTCACAGCACAAACTTCAGAGAGACTCAATCAGCTAAATGACTTAAAATTGAGAGATTGAGAAAAGTGACCTTATTTATTGGTCTAGAAATGCTCTTGCACACGCTGCTGCCATGACAACCTAAATATATCAGTATGAGCCGGCCAAATCAGGTCAGAAACTCACACCGCTGGCCCACATAAATGGACCAAACAAAAACACAAAGTGACCCATCAAACGTGTATGTTTTACTCACCCAGGTTGGTGTAAGTGGCCCTGCAGCTGCTGGATGCAGGAGAGTGTGAGATGGTGTAAGTGATTCCCTCTTCCTCTTGCTCTGCTTGCCTGCTGCTGTTTGAGGTGGGCGATGCTGGGGGCAGGCAGGAGGCAGGCGGCTCGTGCAGGGGCGACAGATCCAGCTTAGCAGGAAGAGAGGTGGCTGAGGAGATCTCAGTATCCTGAACTGGAAGCTGACTGCATCAAAGAAAGACAAACAACGGTTGAGAATTATTCCAGCCCAAAGTTTTCTAACCTAAACCACAAGGCTTAGAAACTGGGGATGCAGATTATTTTACAAAGCTAAATTTAGACCTTAATTCTCTCTCTCTCTCTCTCTTTTTTTTAAAGGGGTAGTTCATCCAAAAACCAAAATTCTGTCATTTTCTCACCCTCATTTTGTTCCAAAGCTGTACAACTTACTAAGATATTTCCAAATATGTGCTGGTCGCTCTTTTACATGCATTTGCATTGAATGCTGACTAGGGCTTTGAAGCTTAAAAATGGATGCAAAAGCACTATAAAAGTATCAAAAGAAATCCATATGACTTGTGTGTGTTATGTGACAAGAAGTCATATAATAACTTTATGTGATAAGCAGACCAAAATATTAGTAGTTATTCGAAATTTTAGATCTTGTTAACGAATTAGTTGATCTACTTCACAAAAACGCTGACTTTAAAATCAGTTCGTGGCAGTTCTTGAGTTGAGAGCATCAGTAAATATCTGTAAAAAAATCTGAAGGTTTTAAATTTAGCTTTGTAAAATAACCTGCATCCCCAATTTCTAAATCCTTGCTTTTTATGTTAAAAATCATAAACAATCCATTTTTCACAAAAAGCTACAATATGACCGCTTCTACAATACTTCTGTGTTGCTTTTGCACCTTTCTTGTCATTAATTACTCACCTTCATGTAGTTCCAAACCCCCCTAAACCTTTGTTTATCTTCGGAACACAAATTAAGGTATTTTAGATTAAATCTGAGAGCTTTCTGACCCTATCAGGCATTACAAAAAGCTATACCTTAGGGGTACACATTTATCACTAGGGTTTATCAAAAACTCTGCATTTCATCTGGGATGAAAATAAAGGAAAATAAAATACACACTAAGACAGAGCAAGATAAGGACAGAGGAAGACCTTAGTATATGTTTTTACATTAAAAAGCTAAGAGAGAGAGTGAGAAAGAGAGAGGGGGGATTGACAGAGAAAGACAGCTTACTTCATGACTTTGCTAATGAGGAGACTGGCTCTGCTCTTGGGTGGAGTTGACAGGCTGGTAGCTCCACCTTCTGCTGTGACACCTTCTTTGTGTTCTTCAACCCGAAGCTCTGCCTCCTCTCCACCTGTGATGCTCTCTGATTTGTAGCTAAATATGATCGTGGGTTTCTGGTGTGGGTCATCTGTCTTGGACTCTGAAAACCAGTGCTGTCTCTGTAGAGGTGGAGGAGGCAGTACGGTGATGACGGTGCCATCTAATCCCAGAAGCTTCCCTTTTTCCTTCTCTCGCTCCATTTTCTCTTTCTGTTCCTCCTCATCCTTCCGCCGGCGGAAGAAACTCTTGAAGGATATCCAGCGCTTGGGCTTGTTACTGTCAGTCGAACGTCTGCCCTCTGCACCAGGACTGGTCTCTCCATCACTAGGTTTGGCCCCAGCTGGTCTGGTCCAGTTGCTGAAATGCCTCTGAAGCAGGTTGCTTGAGTGGTAAGGAGAGGAGCTAGACCGGGCTGGGGGAAATGGGGCACTAAGTTCAGATTTGGGGCTTGTGGGTGGTACAGCAGCAGAGGCACTCTGGGATTTGGGAAGGACTTTAGGTGGTGTGTCTTTTTGAGGTTCTGCAGAACAGTGGAGTGATTTAGGTCTGTTAGGAGCATCTCTGGAAGCATCTGGTGGCAGCGAGTAAAGCTCCTCAGCACTGCACGTCTTACTCTGGCCTGCAGGGGAGTCTGGAGGAGAAGGCGGTGGCTGAATGGAGGCCACAATTTGAGACAGAACAGCACTTGCTTTCTCTCTCTGACCTGAACTTCCATTCGATGTGACCTGGCAATCTTTGCTGCCCTCTGTCGGTTGCTCACTGCTGGGGTTACGAATACGATCCAGACTGCTATGTGCCAAAACGGCAGGGCTAGGGCTCAGGCTACCTACAGGAAGGACGGAGACACCTGTCATAGTCCTTGATTTGCTGTCGTTTACAGTCTGTCCGGATACTGTGGTAGTCCTCAGTTCCCCAGGAGCAGTTACATCTGTTGCGTGCTTCAGCTGAGGTGGTGTCTGCTCAGAAGGCGATGGCTGGGAACTTTCGGAAGATCCAATCTCCTCATATGTGTGGCTGGCCACTCGCTCTCCCGCCCCAGGCTTGGAATGTGGCAGCTCACCATTGAGCCCCAGGAAACTCTTGTAAACAGCTAGGTTATCGTACGCACTGGGATTAATCACAATGGGAACTTTCACTGCTTTTTTGGAGCTGCGTGCATATGCAGGCTCATCACGGATGATGATGGGAAACGGGGGCATGCCGGCATTGTTGTAGCTGTTAAATTTGATCTCAGACAAGTTAGGCGATTTAGTTGGGACTGTGCGGGCTGAGCCGAAGCCTGCAGTTGGAGATGTGGGAGCTGATTTGTGATTGATGAGTCTTGGAGCGGCACTGCTGCTTGTTAAATCAACTTTAGGGATCTTTTGTCGAGGGCTGGTGCAAGACATCCACACTTCTTGGTAACGGATGCTGCCATGTTTTGTGCGGAAACCACTGGGTCCTCCAGAGGCAGAACTTGTAGGAGACTGAGGCATCAGGGGAGACAATGAAACACATGGAGATGCCACAGGTGAAACTGCAGATCTGGGGGACTGAGGCGAGGTGGGTGAGACAGGACAGGGTTCAGCAGAAGGGCAAAGCACAACACTGGGCCCACTTGACTTTGGAGTGCTTTCACTTGAGTGAGTGTGTTCATCTTTAGTGGCCATAGAGGCAGACACATCCACCACTGTATAGGGCTTACAGAAAGGAGTCTTCTCGAGATTCACTACTCGATAAGGCTTGGCCTGCTCCTCAGTTGGACTGAAGCTGATTGTGATTGGCTGGCCTGGAAGAGCTTGTGGGAGAGCCACACCCTCTCTCTGAACGTCGTCTTGTTCTTCCAGTCGGATGGCTAGAACAGCTTTATGCGTTTCACTGGGTTTTGGCAAACTCAGTCCTTTGGCTGACGGTTCTTTGCTAGGTGGGAAAGGAAGACCATTTCTCTGGTCACCAGTGCCCCTACTGCTGCCAGCGCAGGATTCATCGGGCAGAGAAATCAAGGACTCGGGTGAGGTGGTGGACTCAGAAGTGGACAAAAAGCCACTACCCTGGTGGTCAGAGGTGTATGACAAAAGAACAGGAGCTCCATTTGAGTCAACAGATGGGTATCCATTGAGAATCTCATCGTAACTGTCATCGTAATCCACTGCACAGAACCGTTGCAGTGAGCGGTTGCGTAGAGGCACTGTATTCCACTTCTTCCTTACAGCGAAGGGAACCGGGGACAGTGTAGCTGCACGGAAGTTGGCGAACCTAGGTTGACCCCGCATTCGTATCCCCATTGCTAGCAACTCCTCATCACTTTCATCCCAACTGTCATGCTCTCCATCGTCGTCATCCTCATCACCACTCTCATCCTCCTCATCATCACCATCACTGGAGAATTCTGGATAACAGAAACGTCCTCCCTCAGAACTGATGACCTCTGCACTGTCACTGAGGGAAACACGTTTCATTGCTCCTCTACCACTACTCCCAGCATGGATACAGTTTGATGCTGGAAGGCCCCTCTCTAATGAGCGCCGGTATGAACTGCAGATCCGGCCAAAGAAGTCATCTCTACTTGAGCTTGGAGAAGGTCCCAGGCCAGCAATCTCTTTTAGCACATCCGTCAGTCCGTTGTTGTTGCTGCTAGTTGGCTGCGGGGAAATTGCACCATGTGCCTCTGCTTGCCTGACCAAATCCTCCCCTTGGTTGTTGTTTGTCCCTGTGGGTCTTGAGCTGTTCAGGCTGTTTTGGTTCCACACAGTGAAAGGTGAGCTTTTAGTGACCTGCGCTCCTGTAAGCCTTGGCACATTTCCCTCCGAGTCCAACCCTGGTGGGGAGCATGGCAGCATCATGGTAGGCTTTACTGCAATAGTAGGCTTCTTGGCGACAGGTGGGCGGACCTGCCCTGCACGGGATGAGGAAATGCTCCTCTGGCTGTTTGTGAGTTTGGCACTGATGTTTGTCTTGCTCTCACTGGCAGCATTGGCTTGCTCTGGAGGCCGGTGAAGGCTCTTGGGCTTAAAGCAGTTTTTGCACTCCCCTGGTTTCCACACATGTTCAGTGAAGGTGTTGCATGCAGACATGACTGCAGGGCAGTGCCGCAGCGTCAATGGACAGGAAAGCCCTCCATCACATACACAAACGAAAGGCTGAACGTCACTTCCACACACAGTTTACGAACTGTGCCCCGAGTACCT
Organism: Sinocyclocheilus anshuiensis; assembly: GCF_001515605.1. NCBI lineage: Eukaryota > Metazoa > Chordata > Actinopteri > Cypriniformes > Cyprinidae > Sinocyclocheilus > Sinocyclocheilus anshuiensis. The sequence continues at coordinate 1,141,596 of NW_015555741.1, read as the reverse complement.
GTAAAAAAGAATAACAGAGTCAGCCAGTGCTATTTTGAAACCAAATGTAATCACTGTTTTCATCTCACATAAAGACTGTTGAATGAGGCACTCATTACTCTTTTCCAGCAGGGGTCAGAGTTTGACTCTTAACATGAATGTCTAGTGTCTCTCTCTTTTACACACACAAACACAGGCTGCCAGATTCCTACAGCTCTATTTTTGGATCACAACGCAGCGCTGAGCAGTTGCAGGTAAACATCATGTCTTGTGACATACTGACACCACATATACAGACACAGTCAACCATGTACACTTATATTTGTGGGGGCCCCCACAGATTTCTATTGTTGGTAAATTATAATTACTACATCCAAAACTTTAACTGTAATCCAGAACAAATCCTCCCCTACCATGTATAGACAAATTTTTGCATGTTTAGATTTGAAGACATAACCTGGCCTATTTGTGAATCTTTTTTTTTTTACAAGCGAGGGCCATCCTAACAAGCCAGTTTAAAGAGGTTTTACTATATTTATGAGGCCATTTTCAGACATCTAGCCCTCACAAGTAGTGAAACCATTTGTTGGACCGTGTCCTATGTCTCCCAACATTTTAAACACTTAAAATTTCCTAAACCCCCATACACAAATATACTACCTTATCATACTTGGCTGGAAAAAAAAAAAACTTGCAGAGAATTAACTTTTAGGGACTAGAGATTGGATATTAGCTCTGTTTTCCTTATATAGCAGAATGACTTATTAAACATACACTCACTTTTATGTGTTACAGGAACAAATGAAAAATATGAGTGCTCACAGGATTTTATTAACTCTTAATTTTGGACCTGTTGCTCAACACTTGTTCAGTGCAAAGACTGTCAAAGGAGGGTCATGGGGGTCAGATCATCGGGGTCATCATGTCGCCATGGAGCGCACCACACATCTAAAAAAATGCAGATGAACAACACACACAGACACAATTTAGCCTATCTAACAGAGTATCTACTGTTCACTTGCTCAAATTGCTAATATAAATCATCGGCAGGACCACTCGCTGCACAATAATGAATAGGACTTTTACAATTACTATGCCTTTATAAGGAAATTAAAAGGTTAAGAGTTTAATTAAACACAGTGCCTGTCAATTACTTCAGAGGTCATTGCGTCTGTACTGGCCTTCTAGATGAAAAACTGAAAATCAACATTGATAAATCATAATAAAACTAATCTGGCTATATATTTACTGTTTGGAAGATGTGGATTTGGACTAACTGAAACTAAACTACTATAAAATCTATAAAACCTCATTAGCTTTAAATCCATTAAAACATAATAAGTATCTCAGTACAGAGCAGCAAATTACATATAATCTAAAACAGGATTTAGGAACACGTAAAAACCCACTTTAATCTCTCACACAATCATGCACACATTTACTAAGCTAGCTCTATGTTTCTCTCATTTCTTTGACCGCTGCAGTACTGAGGGTTAACAAAGCTCCATACCATTGTCATGCCTGTATGAGTGAGTGAGTGTGTGTCTAGGGGCAGATATATTTTTGTGCTCTCTGCTAAATCCATCTGCAGACTGAGAACAACATTCCATTGCACAACATCTGAGATTAATGAGAGAGAGACAGACACAAAGAGAGACAAGAAGCAAGAGAGGGACAGACAGAGTGTTCTCAGGAGGATGCAGCAGCTCGTGCGTTAATGAAGCTCTTTATGGCTTTCAGACAGAGAAACATCTCTCCACCCTTCATTTCCCTCCTCAGAGTTCATGTCACTTCTCCTCTTTTCCTCCACTGTTCTTTTTTTCAGAATTTGATGACTTTGATGACAGAACCTTGCTGCATACTGAACACACTGGATCTTTGATCATTCTGATCAGTTTTCTGGTTCCTTAATGCTTTCAGTCTTTTTTATGTGTCAGCTACTTGAACCACCAACTGTTACTGTACCCAGAAAGTTATCAGAAAAGGCAGAGCTGGACATTGTGTGCATAATCACACCAGATGTCCTCAGCACAAAATCAAACAGGCAGTGAACAGGCAGATGTGATGTTTTTTAGAGATGTGTCTCAGGACAGTGCCAGGAAATGTGGCACAGCTGTTTAACTAGGGAACATGGTGTCACATT